>NC_056732.1:1016161879-1016271879 GCF_019279795.1 Protopterus annectens | reverse complement strand
GGCCAACATGAAGGGACTCTGGCTGACAAAGTTCGCAGACAGTTGCAAGTTGGGTGCTATAATTAGCTCCCCAAGTGATGTTGACATCCTACAGAAAGGCCTCACTGAGACCAATGACTGGTGTCAGAATCATGGTCTTAAGCTCAATGCCAAAAAATGTCATCATCCCCCTTGGGAAAAACCCAGTTTCCTTGAATTACCACATCGATGGTAGTCCACTGAACACAGAAGTCGTTATAAGAGATTTGGGAACACAGGTTGACAGCAACCTCTCTTTTGATAACCACATTGCCACTGTGGTTTGAAAGTTCTTCTGTGTGGCATATCTCATTACTAAGGGCTTTGCATCCAGGAAGAAAGAGGTCATTGTCTCTCTCTCTACTCTTCCCTTATTAGGCCAATCATCGAGTACAATGCCCCAGTTGGCATGTACCTCACTAGACACCTGCAACAACTGGAGAGGCCGCAAAAGTACCTCACAAAGAGGATCCTAGGCCTTAAACACTTGTCCTATTTGGACAGACTAAAAAAAAACTCCAACTATTCTCCATCTCATTTCACCTACTTAAAGGCGATCTCTGCTTGACTTACAAAGCCATGTCTCATCCAGCTCTATTAGAAATGCTACATGCAAAGAGATCCCAATCCCTCCACACCACATGCTCCAGAGACCTCAACCTCATTACCACAATCAACAGAAGATGCTGGAGGGACAGGTTCTTAACCCAGAGACTGCCCATGCTATGGGATAGACTTCCATACATGTCAAGCAGAGCACCGCACTGGCACTCTTCAGGAGAAATCTTGATGAGTGGATGGGAAATAGAAAAGTCACCCTGGGGATCACTCCAGTGGCTCTACTCAACAGAGGCACTGGGAACTAAGGTCGGGTGGCATGATGCCAGGGTAATCCTATGCGCTAGGCTTGTAAAGGCTCCAGGGCCATTAGCCTAGTACACATCTATGAACCCATTCACTTGTCAATCACTAGACAACATTGACTGTGTCAGAGTTGCCAATGTTTCTTCCCTTGCTGTACATCTCCAACTGAACTTTTGTATTCATTCCTACTGAAAGGTATGGAGAATGCAGAAAAAGAAGTGAATTCCACTAAAGAACGCTCAGCAGAACAAAAAACAATGTAAACATTGGAAGAGTGTTGCACCACAGGTATTAGTATTTCATCTGAGTAGTCAAAACTTGCTAAACAACCAAAATGGCGAAAAGACAGCTTCAAAACAACAGCTTCAATAACAGGCTTTTACCATGTTGTATCCACAATATATGAAATATAGATCTTTGCTGTTATAAAAGTCAAGTGGCGTTGTAATTCCACAGCTTTAAAACATGTGGATGTCATAAAAAACAGAAAAAACGAACATAAAAGTGAAGAACCATTTTGATGTAAACAATGGACAAGCGCTTTCAGCTTTTTCAAGCCTTCTTCAGATCTGATGAGGTATAGAGAATCTTCATGTGGCAAGTGATCACATGCTTTCCTTTTCACCTGTTACTCCTTAATTTGTTAGACTCATTGTTCCATCATGCTGTGACCTTACCACTGTAGGATTTTCTATACTGTATCCTTTCACTTCTCAGGTAATCCATAATGTCAGTTTCCATTTCTTTATCTTCCCCATTACTAATTATCTTTTCTGCTTTCCCCTTTTGTTTTCTTATGTTTTGTATTGTGAAATTGTGTATATCCATATGCCTTTGCCTGCATTTCTCTGCAACTATCTTTGGTGCCATTTTTTGTATCAATTTGTTTTGCTTTCTCCTTTGCTTAAATATTGCACTATATTAAAGTGTTATACTTTC
This sequence comes from Protopterus annectens, assembly GCF_019279795.1. NCBI lineage: Eukaryota > Metazoa > Chordata > Ceratodontiformes > Protopteridae > Protopterus > Protopterus annectens. Next base: position 1,016,270,058 of record NC_056732.1, on the reverse strand, counting down.
CCATGTCCATCTTTCTTCCTTTCTGTTTTCCTTACTTTGGGGACCAATTGTTCCACCATGCTGTGACATAAACTGTGTTAGTCTTTCTACACTAAATCCTTCACTTTGGAAGTATTTCATAACTTCAGCTTCTGTTTGTTTAACTTTTACTTCACTGATCTTCTGTTTTACATTCCCCCTTTGTGATCTTATTATTTGGGTTGTGAAAGTTTCCATACCCGGATATTTTGCCTGTATTTCTCTTCAAATATCTGTGGAGATGCTTTCTGGTATTGACTATTTTGGCTTTCTCCTCTGCATGAATATTACAACAAATCAAATCTCTCTTTCGTTCCTTCCCATGTCTATGTTAATTTTCATGCCTTACAAAAATCTCTAGGTTTTGTTCTTTACATTTTTGCACTTCCTTGGTTGCTTCTTCTAAATGGCCCAACATTTTTGTCTATATAATAGTTTTCATGGATCTGTTGTATGAATGAACACAAAAAAATACACGTGATGGGATTGATAGTTTTTCTTGTGCAAGTATATTTCTTTCCTCCAGTTTCTCTCTTGATCATTTTGAATATTTTCTATCTAGAAATTCTGGGCTTCCTGCATAATAATAACAAACATAATTTCTTTCTTATCCTCAGTAGTCCACTCTATCATCTTTATGGCTCTTTTCCAGCCTGTCGGTTTTTGTGGACTACTACTTCCTTCTAAAATGGGGTAGGTCCATCCTCCCCCTGAACCTGGCCTAACCCCATTGTTGGAATGTTTATGTGACTTGAAGATTCTATGCTGTCAGTTTTTCACTGTGCGCATATGAGGATCAGGCACTTGTTTATGCTGAGACTTGTGCACCCAGTTCTCTTTTTTATTTTTTAAACTACTTCTGTCCATGATATATGCTATATAAAATACATTGTATACAGCAGTGTCATACCCAGTAAAGTATAGTTTATTTAAATAGAAGCTCATTGCTAACCAGTATCGATGTTTCCTACATTTCACTATAGCTGATTTTGCTTATTGTATGTATTTCTGGACTCCAACTTGTTCTTGTTACACAAATTTGTAAGGAAAGCAATTTCACGCATTTGCAACTCAATGGAATAAATCCTGATTGGATGTTACCAGTCTAATGGCCTAGAGCCTTTTTAAGCCTAGCAATTCCTGTCCTGGTTTTCGTAGTTGTCAATGCTCAAGGACTAGAAAGACTTTGGTGTATGCCTGTGTCTTAGACCATAAGCTGCTGCTGTCCATAAAGGCCACAGGTGACAAGCAGGGGTGAATTTATGATTTCTCATCCATTGGTACAAATGTTATTTGAATACGCGTGAAGAAGATTTACATAAATGGAGTATCTTTCCCAGAAAAGGAGTAAAAACATACACCTGTTTCTCCAACATGTTTTGCTTATGCCACAGATGATGTTTAGATCCTTAGACTGGGGAATTCTTGTGCTGTTTGTTTTGTGAATGTGTACCATATCCATTAAGGCTGAATCTGAGAAGGTCTTGTAGGCTAGGTATAGATTGCCCCTCGGTAGTCTGTAGGAGACTGAGTACAGGGACAAGATTTTGGGGTTTTCCACATAAGACATGTCTTTTACACCCTGTATTCTTTTAATGAGGATTTTCTGTGACCACTACAGTTGTTGGAAATGTCTGGTCAGGTACATGCTGAAGAGTACAGTGTACTTGATTATTTGTCTAATCATGGCTAAGTATAGTAGGATTATGATCTCCTTAGATCTGGATGCAATGCCAAAACTTACAACTTGCCCCCACATAGAAGGATTTTCTCACCACTGTGGACACATGGTGATCAAAGTTCAGGTTACTGTCAGCCTGAGTTGTCAAGTCCCTTACCACTGGGTCTACTGTTAGGAGAGTGTTATCAATGTTGTAATTTGCAGGGGTGGTCAACTTCCCAAAGGGTATAAATATGCATTTTTTGGCATTGAGTATTAGGTTCTGTTTCTGGCACCAGTTACTTGGCTCTCAGATCCTCCTTAAGGATATTTACATCTTTGCAGGAATCAGTCATTACACCCAACTTGCAGTCATCTGCAGATTTGGTCACTTAAAGACCCTCTATTTGCTATGACTTCAGAGAAGTGCATTCCAAACAGGAGAGGTCCAAGTGCTGAGTCCTGTGAAACACCACTAGTAGCAGGAGTAGTCGTGGAGGTGGATTCCCTACCCTAACTTCATGTGACTATTCATTAGGTTACATAGGGATTTATGTCTACATTTCTGAGTTTGTCTATAATACCCAAGTGAGATAGTGTGTTGAATGCCTTTACCAGGTTGAGTATGCACTGTTTTGCCAATCATCCATGGTTCAAGAGATCTTCTCACAGTAGTCCACTGAGTTTAGCAGGTGTGACCTACACTTGACGAAACAAAACTGGGATGGGTCCAGTGTTTGAAGATCTCCAATGTATTTATTAGCTCCATGATAACTTTTTCCATGGCCTTGCATATAAGACTAGTCCAGCTTATGGCTCTGTAGTTCCATAGGTCTGTTGATTGTCCACCTTTATGTGGAGGGATGACCATTGCAATCCTGCATTCCTTAGGGACGAAGCCTGTCTGGAGGCTGTGGCTTAATAGAGGTTCTAGTTGGCATGACATGTCATGTTTCAAACTATTTAGGAGGCATCCCTGGATGTTATCAGTGCCCTTTGCTGTAGTGTGTTTAGCTCTGGAGAGGGCAGTGGGGACCTGTTTAGTAACAGTGGGGGGATAAGTGGCAGAGGGTATTTCCTGTGGAGTAACTAATCATATTTGAGTCATATGGACTCTGTCTTCTACTTGTACGATAATGCTGTTGTTTAACACTTTTGAGTAAAGTTACTGTCCTGTACTCTTACCTTGGTCTTTGGTAACTACTTTAGCCATTTAAATGTTTCTACCAAGGCTTTTCTCTCTGCACTATAAGGTTGAGAGGTATGCCTTCAGTTATAACTGAAATGTCATGAAATCACAAGAAATTAATGGCTTTTGTTGCATGTGTATTCCTATATACTAAACAGACTTTTTTTTGTGTCTAATTATCATTAGCCAGTACAACTTTATACATACATAAATAAGTTAACATACATATTCCATGTGAAATTTCAGTTGCATGTATTTTACAAAATAAAGTTAACAAGCAAGCAGACACACAGGTTCCACATGAAGTCATAGTTTTATTTATTTGACTGTTTCATAATTATCATATCTAGGCATAGACAGATATTTTAATGTAATGTATGAGGTGAAACAATGTAAACTGCAAGTGAAATCAAGTGTGATATTTTGTTGCAAAGAGAAAATGTGCTGATGAATAAAGAAAATGAAAAACATCTATAATACACACTCATTAGTTCATGGAAGAGCATTGCACATACAACTAACAAAATAAATAAAAATGGAGAGATCCTTCTATACAACATAGCCACTCTATTAAACAATGTATTTATATTTATACATTTTACATATGTACATATATACAAATATTTCAGGCATGAGCAATAATGCTATTCTTGCCTGCAAAGCTGTAGTTATAGTTTGACCTCATTTCCATTTCTTATATGTTTTAAGTATCATCTTGCTTGAATTCTACTTCTGCATTTTGCCCAACTGCTTGACATTCCTTCAGAAAGTGGTATAATTCTTTATTCTATTTACAATTATCTGTTTATGTCTTGTACCATGGTGCTCATGTTGTGACTCAAAAAGGTCTGTCAGCCTACCACTTGCATGGTTATCAAGCTGCAGTTAATAAGTACACAAACAAACAGCTGAATAAACAAATAAGGGGAAAATAAATTATTTCAAACAAAGGTTAAGTTTAATTCATGGCACACTGAAGAGTATAGTGCACATCTATTTGTTGTTTTCATTACATATTGAAATAAACAATTAAATGTTTGTTTACAGGTACCTTGTTTTGTGAGTATAGAGTCGGTACTCTTACAGGACATAAAACACAGTAGGGGGTATTCAGAAAGGAAAAATAGCAGTGTGTAAAGCTAAACTATGCAGTCAGTGTGTTGACATGCAGGGCATGTGCACTTCAGAGATATATGTGTCACAATCATGGCAGTATGAAAATTAGTGTGGTCAGTCGTATATATTAATGACCATATCATGACATTCAAATGAAATGGCTTACAGAAATACATTCATCAATAAACTGATATAATTGTCTGCTTATATATATTCTATAAGCAGCATGCACATTTGTAAGATACTTGATAATTATGTATTATTTGCTAAGTTCATAGGTATATACTAGGCATGCAGTTCAAATGACCATTAATAAGCATAGCCAGCTAAGCCCAAACACTGTTGAGTGAGTTAAGCACCATGCTATATAACCCCAAAGAAGATTTATGATTTCCAGGCCATTTATTCAGAATATTACTGAATACAGACCATGTCTAGGATTGCTTGACGTGCACAGGAAGTTTATTCAATAAGTATAGGATTCCTTGGGATAGAAATCTGTTGTGCCATGCAATGCTCCATTTCTCTGTCTATAAAAGATTACAATCTAGGGTGGAATTGGCCATGTACCATGTGGATGGACAGCAGTCTGTCTGCCGAAGAATGGTGCACAGAGCAAGAACTGCACGCATCAAAAATGCCATTTGAACACTTGATACAAGTATCACAATAAATAGTAGGCAACAGTAAGGATTGTGGAAGGGTGTACAGCTCAGCAAATTGTGTAGCCTCAGTGTAAATATCATAATTTTGGGTTTAACACACATTTTACATTATACCTTTTGTACCAGTATACATTGGGTCTGTAATACTGATACGAAAAACCGTATGATCGAATACGAAGACGTCGACCCGTACTGGGCGAAGTACGGAAATCCTGAATGTACAAAACCGCGAATTCCGAAATGTCATTTGTTTTGGTTGGCCCGTCTGCAGTATAGCTACGTAAGGTAAGTGTGCGATAGACAGAACTTTAGTGTTAGGATTTGGGTTAAGGTAAGTGTATAGATAGGTAATGTACGTAAGGTTTAGTGTAGTGTTAGAAGTAGGGTTATTTTAAGTGTATGTATGTGTATTGTTTATTTTGTTTGGGTGTATGTCTGTAGGGGAAGTGTGCGGTAGTTACGGACCTTAGGGTTAGGGAGGGGTTAAGGATAGTGCATAGATAGTTGTATATGTGGGATTTAGTGTAGTGTTGGAGGTAGGGATTTGTTAAATGTATGTATGTGGATTATATATTTTGTTTGGGTGTATGTGTGCAGGGGACGTGCGTGGTAGTTACGGACCTTAGGGTTAGGGAGGGGTTAAGGATAGTGCATAGTTAGTTGTGTATGTGGGGTTTAGTGTAGGGTTAGAGGTAGGCTTTTGGTGCTTTACTTTAGGTTAGAAGTAGGGTTTGGTTAGTGCATGTGTGTGGTTTATTTATTTTCTTTGGGTAGTATGTAGCGGGTGGTGGGGTTGGCCAACTATGACAGTTCGATATTTTTTTTTCACGGTTTAGTGTGTTCAGGATTTTCACGGTTCGCAATATAGGTGTTGACGTTTAGGTATTCGGGAAGAGGGTTTTTCGCTTTGGTAATATAGACCCAATACATTGCAGGTAATGTCAGCATGTTCTATGAGGTGATATATAAGACGGGTGTTTCCATTCACATAGAAGAGCACCAGCAAGGTTCCAGGTGATCAAACATGCAGGAAGCTCCAGTCAACAAAAGTATTGTTGGAAGGTGCAATATGTGTCTTACAGGTAACCCCCAGGTTCTGCAAATAAAGGACAGTAATTTTAGGCATGGTAGAAGAGGTTATTTTTCAGCTGTCTTTCATTCGCATTGCACTTCCATCTTCCTAATTTCTTGATGTTCTCCCACTAAATCCTTGCCCACTTTACATGAGAAGCTGCTGCTATGCTAAATGAGTGTGGAATCTAACTGAGCGTGGGGTATATGTTTGGGGTTCAAGCTTCATCACTCCACTGCTTTCTTCAATGCACACCTGAAGCTTGGTAAACAGGTTACCCTTCTCAAGGCAGAGAACTGCTCCATATTAAGTACCAGTCTATGATGAAACTGTGTGAGTGGGCTTCTGTGTTGTAGGCACAGTGTTTTGTAATGTTGCAGGCACTGTACTACATTCCATTCTGTGGCCCCTGAAGCTGGAATCAGCCACTGGTTCTTCACCTCTTGATCACTCATAGGTTGTGCCTGTTTATCCTTAGAATATTCTTAGTTTGACCAGCTAAATGCTTCACATAGGACTGCTAAACAACAGGCTATGAAAAACAATCTGTTGTGTTACTCATGACATATATTTTGTAGTTTGTCCTATAAAGTTCACACTGCCTCCCTATGGCTTTGTGCAGCCAGCTGATAGCTTGCAAGGTGTAATGCTGCCTTCAACTTCTTTTAATCAGCCTCTAACAGTAGCAGGGTATGTACCCTCCATTATTTTACTGTTATGAGCTATACAACTGGAGAACCTCACATCTTCCTAGTGTCTCTATAGTGCTGTAGTACCCTTTTAGGCCACCTAATTACCTGAACTGAGGATGTTTATTATTCTCATACATCCATTGATACTGTGAATGAATTTGTGACCACACTGGTACCGGTGCTGTTTCCAGTGCCACTTCTTGAATTGAGCCCACTGTGAAAACAACATGGTGTAAAATGTCCAATTATTCTTCACCTCACCCCTTTTGCTGATTGCTCCGTGCCTGAACTATACATATGTTGTCCGATTTTGAGTTGGGAGTACCTTGTTTGCCTTCTGTTTGTATACCCAACCCCAATTCTGTTATGGCACATTGATGTCTACATGTAATTACTCTTGGCCACCTGTTGCTGAGCTTGCTTCCTCCTAAGTACCTCCCACCACCAAATTCATAGGGATACTGCAACAGTTATCCTGAAAAAAATGAAGTGTAGTCTGAGGGTGTGTCAACACTCAAGTAAGATCATCTCTAAAAATTTAGATGACTGAAGGCAAGAATACTCTTGTTATTTGACAGGTTCATAGGTGGTTACTAGGCTACTGACCCAAAGGTCTTTATAAGTCTAGCCTTGTGTACCCAATATAACACTAGAGAAACCCAATATAAAGGATCTAGCCTAAACTCTAGATCTTAGCAATGGCTGCCCATATCTAGGAGGGTCATAGGTGAAATCCCCAACAAGGAATTTATGCTTTCCCATCCAGTCATCCAGGCTATACTTAAACATGGTTATAGCCCAGGGGCTCTGTATAATGTGAATTGGTAGCCCATTTCTGAGGAGTGGCAACCTCTGACAGACATATCTGTCTCTCCAGCAGGTCCTATTTATGTCGCAGACCAGGTTAAGTTCCCTGGAGCAGGTGACCCTTGTCCCATTGGATTTGTGGATGTGCAGCATTTTGACTGGATATGGATCAGAGATTGCTCTGTAGGCCAGACACAAGTCTCTTCTACGTAGTCTGTACGCTACTGAGTACAGTGACAGTGACTTCAATCTGTCAGTGTATGACATGTGCTGGAGACCCTGAATTTTCTTGGCTAGAAATCTCTGAGGTCTCTCAAGTTGCTGCAGGTGCCAGGTAAGGTACATACAAAGGGAGCACTGTACTCAATTATTGGCCTACTGAGGGTCGAGTACAGAGGAGTTATGACCTGTTTCACACTTGAGGCAATGCCTTTGCTAATGAGGTGAGCAGCATAGAATGCCTTCCTTACCACAGTAGACACATGGTGGTCAAAGTTTAGGCTACAGTCAACTTGCGGTCCCTATTCTCTCACTACTGAGTTGTTTATGTAGGGTATTCTTATTTATATGATATTCTGCAAAGATATAATTTTTTACCAAATGGGATGATAATGCATTTTTTAGCATTGAGTTTGAGTCCACGGCTTTGGTACCAATCATTCATTTGTGTAAATCCCTCTAAGTATATTGACATCATTTGGGGATTAAATGATTACACCCAATTTGCAGTCATCAGCAAAGTTAGTCAGCCACAGCCAGTCTATTTTTGCCTGAACTTCTGAGAAGTATATTCCAAACAATAGGGGTCTAGCACTGACCCCTGTGGAATCACACTGATGACACATCTGCTGGTCGAGGTAAAGTCCCCAACTTTGACTGAGTATGATCTGAAGGTGAGCCAGTTAGCAACCCACCTGACAACATAAGAGTTGATATTCAAATGGGAGAGTTTATCAATGATGCCCTAATGTGTGACTGTGTCGAAGGCCTTTGCTAAGTCAAGGTAGGTTGTATGCACATATTTGCCTTAATTTATGGCTCTGGTGATGTTTTTGAAGAAGTCTACCAGGTTTAACAGGCATGACCTGTCTTTGACAAAATCAAAATGTGTCAAATGAAGGGTTTGGAGATCACCTATGTTCTTATTGATAGGGTCCATGACGACTTGTTCCATGGCCTTACAGATAAGGTTGGTTAAGCTTATGGGTCTATAGTTTCTGTAGTTTGAGTCACAATTTTAATATTCTTGTCAAGTGGCATACAACAAACGGAAAAAAACTCTTACTTGTAAGACTAGCAATAAAGGGTCAGTGATGCGAATGCTGTTAGGAGCATACAACTACCTCCTGCATGCCAGCATACGAGTGTGTGCATGTATAAATGTATATATCCACCAGCACACCACACATATAGGTGTGGGTACATCTGTATGCATAAGAAGACACACACAAATTCAGAGACAGTTTTGTGTGTGTGTGTGTGTGTGTGTGTGTGTGTGTGTGTGTGTGTGTGTGTGTGTGTGTGTGTGTGTGTGTGTGTGTGTGTGTGTGTGTGTGTGTGTATTTGTGTGTGTGTGTGTGTGCACGTGTGAGTAGTGGATCTATAACAACATAAAGATATATGGCAATTACATTTTAAACAACCAAAGCAATGCATATGACAAACACATAATGACACATGACAAATGCATTTATTTACTTAAATTGTCTGTTTTCCAACTTGATAAGAGGGTAACGGGTCTCATCCACACAGCCATCTGAGTCACAAAAGAAGCAAGTTTGAGAAAAGTTATGAGAATTCCAATATTAACAGTGAAGTATACCACTAAAACAGTTAGGTGCACTGTATACAAAGTTTTAATAAAATACATGTATTATTACATATCCAGCATATACAAATTTGACAGACATTCAAGAATGCCTTGAATTGCAAACCGGTCAGTAAGACATAGCAAGGCTATGGTTCTACAACCATATGAATATAAACTTAGATTACATATTGTACGCATACTCATGCACACAGATAGGAAAATGTAGGGAAATATAGAGACTACATTTGCCTCAACTTTCAAATGGTAACCAGTGTAATTCTACTGCAGTCAAATATTCAGGAAAAGAATGAAAGATCCAAACATTTTATCGCAGTGCAGGGAAGAAAAATAAAACAAACTGAGTTGAATGGAATCAGTATTATACAGACAGTTAGTGTGTGATTCCTGAAGGGTGTCAGATAATGGGAAAATAATTTTAGTACAGTAACAACATTCCATTTCAAAGCTGACTGAATGATTCTTATGGAAATGTTATAAGATTTTATTCTTCTAGAATCTTAGGACATTTGCAATGCAGTGGGTTTGTTTCCAAGATGCAAATGTTCAAAGCAATGCTGTCCTGTGAACTGTGGGGGAAATTATCTTATAAATGTAAGCCTGCATGAGTGCATGCACTAATAAGCAACACTATTTCTGAACATATGAAAAAAATTACCAGTGAAGGGAAAAAAGCATGTAGCAACAAGCAAGTAACAAAAACAAACAAAAAAATACCACTGCCAAGACTGGGATAATCATTCCACCAAGTTTTACAAAAACAAGCACATACTAAAGATGTAACTTCAGTGCTGCAAAGGCTGCAAATCGGAGTGTGACTAGATCAACTAATACAAAAGAACAAATGGCAAACTCTTAGCAGTCCCTAATAATAACCATCCCACAGTGAAGTTTGTGACATCTGTCCTACAGTACGTTAACAAGCTTCTCTGAAAATTGTGCCTCTGTGTCAATATGTGACTTATACTGCACTAAATGATAAACAAAGTACTCTAGCAAGCAACTGACTTTAGAAATAAAATAATGCCCATTTAAAAGTATTGCATTACTGCTGTGCTTTCTATAGCAGAAACAGCAGTAGTCCGGTCATTAAATGCCTGAAAGGTTACTTTTCTCAATGGCAAATGCACAGATCCAACTAATGAAATGGCTCACAAGGAGAGCTGTTGTCAGTAGAACTGCAATTTGAGATGGAATTTGGTTAACACCTTTGAACATTCCTGCAGGCACTCTTCCCCCACCCCCCTCAGCCAAAGGTGAGCCATGCTCAGAAAGGCAAACCTGAAATGTAAACAAAGGCTGAATCAAAACAAAAAATCCCTAGGATTGTCCCTTTAATATAATAAAGTCAAAAAACTGACAAGATCTTGCTGGCAGCTGAAAGCAGAAACAATCCATTCTGTTGCCCCGATAATGGAAAAGTTATTCAAATACAGTCACGGCATCTTCTTCTGGAACATTGTCATAAATTTCCAACCCTCAAATTCCGGCCTGAATTTCTTGCGACTCCATTTCCTGTAGAACTATTGGCCCCAATCTGTCACGCGTAGCAATACAGCTCTCCTTAAATGAGCACTGCTTGTCCATGTAGCCTGCTCATAGTGCATTGGCAACACAGCTGTGAGTGATTTTATCCCATGAATTCTTCACCCAAGTCACGACCTCTTGCAGGCTAGGCTTCACAAAGTTAACATGCTGATTTTTCTCCACTCTATTTTCAATGTAGTCATTGAGATCCATGCGCAAATGGTCCTTGAATGGCTTGTTTATTGCAATATCAAGAGTCTGGATATAGGCAGTCATTCCTGCAGGAATCATTATTTGATCTATTCTTCTCTGTGCAAGGAATTTCTTCATGTCTTTAGCGTGGTGAGTGCTGGCTGAATCCCAGACTAGCAGACCTCTTTCGCCACCTCCCAAAACAAGTGGCAGCATTACATCGACCCACTTCCTTATAACTGCTTGTGTGCACCAGGCTTTTTTGGGTTTCAAGAATGTAAATGCCTTATCTTTCTTGCCGTTACTAATGATTAGAGGTGGGGTTTTCTTTCCATCTAGATGAATTGCCAAAATGCAGGTAACACGTGCACTTTCGTAACCAGTAGGGAGAATGTAGATCGACGAGGCAGCCCTCTGATCAATTGTTGTTTGAGATCCTTGACCCATAAACACTGCAGTTTTATCCATAGCAATCATGTTAGAGAGTTGGTGTTTAGAAAAGTCGATGCCATCAACAAAGGACTTACATGCAAGTGCACATTTAATAACTTCAGTATCTTCCAGCTTGAATACTGTTGTTGATCTTCTTAGAGACAGTTCATATCACTGTAGGAAGTCATCCAGCCAATGTTGTGATGCTTTGAATTCTTCTGGGGATATTTCTAACTGTGGTACCATTGCAAGGGCAAATGCTTGAATATCAGCCCTGAGCACAACCAAAGCCTTTGCTCTCCTGTAGCAATCCATTCACAGATGATGTTTTCCAGCTCAGGAAATAATGGTTGCCGACCTGATCCACACTTGCACTTCTTAGCATTTCCCTTATTGGCCTGTTGACTGAGGCTATCATATGCTGCTTGCCATTTTCAGACCATTTGGAGATCCAACTTCTCTTTGCAGAAAGCCATCAGAGACTTTCCCCGGGAGTCCTCCATGATTCCTTTCTTGTAATTGATGGAATACCTCTTTCTTTTTGCACTCATCTTGTCTGGGGGGGTAGTTAATTGAAGACGTACGAGGCAGGAGTGGCAACAAAAAATGGCAATGGTTAAGAAGACACAACCACACCCGTTTGTTATCAAATGCACACGTTTTACGTGCATTGTTTGTACTTTGACCAATCAAAGTATACTTGCCAGTTTTTATGAGCCAAGGATCTCAACCGTCAAGTGTGAGTGAGGATTACGGTTACAGTAAGAATCGTGGAGAACCCCCAGGGAAAATAATCATACGGTTTTCTGCAAAGAGAAGAAGCTGGGTGTCCGAATGGTCCAAAAATGGCGAGCGGAGTATGATAACCTCAGTCAACAGATGTCAATATTATTATTTTATAATTCAACACGTCCGTTGTGTGATGTTGACGATCTTAACTGGGGCTTATTTTTGGGGTAGGGCTTATATCATGGCCACCCTGGAAAACCATACTTATTCTCTGGTTAGGTCTTATTTACGGAGAAATGCGGTAGTTCCTGAACCTTCAATTTCAGCTTCAACATACTTCTAAAAATGTCTCTGATTTCTTCTACACTGCTTTCCATTTTCCCAGGAGTTACAAAGGATCTTGGTTTGGCTGTTTACCAACAACTACAGCTTCAGGCTCCAGATTTCCCCATTCCTTATATATATATATATATATATATATATATATATATATATATATATATATATATTTTCTTCAATTTGTGTCATAGTAGTACTTCTGCCTCTGCCAATTTTTTCAGCATTCCCTTTATGTTGATTTTCATGAACTGACTGTGTAGTTGAAGTAGGTAATCTTATTTCAAATTTCTGTCCATCAACAGCAGTCCTATTAAGATACTAAGTCCTTGTAGTGAAAATATCCCTATATTCTCAACACTGCAAGATTATACTCCTCAGTGGTTTTCAGAGAGCTCCTTTTTATTACATTCCTCACTGTTAGGACACTTCTCTCCAGTTGGCCATTTGATGGAGGACAGTATGGACTGGATTTTACATGCATGGTTCCTCATCCATACATTAATCTTCTGAATTCCTGACTTACATAATATGGATCACTGTCAGGTATGACATCATCATATATACCACATCTCAGTAGTATAGAGTTTAATACATTGATCACATTTACAATTCTTATGTCTATCAGACTGATCATTTCAGGGAACTTGGAATAATAATCTACACACATATCAGATACATGACTTCTTTGAAATGGAAGAAATCTGTACCCGCTTTGCATCGAGGACAAGCTGGTACTGGGTGGATATGTATTCTGTATAAGATGATATTCTTGGACAAAACATTATATTTCTTGTGTTTCTTTTGAACTTTACTGTTCCCAGTTGTGATTCATGTATCCTCTCAAGCATTTACTTTCTTGGTTGATTAGGAACTATTATTTGGTCAGCTTTCATCCTAAAACCTTGAACACAATATACTTCTTATTTAATTTGTTTTTACTTTATTTTGAATTTATTAATTGGAGTAGATCACTGATCCCATTGGATCTATTTCACTCTCAGCGCAAGATAGATGCATGACATTGTATACAGAATGAATCACAAAATGCATTATATACATATTTTATATACAAAGTAAATATAGTTGGCTTGAGGGTACAAAGGCAATACATAAATGTAATTACATACACACTAACAAAACACAATATATACATGCATTATATAAAGAGTAGAACTCAGAGTTGGCATGTTGAAAGAATTGCAATCAAAAGTAGAGTCAAAGCAAGGTATGTAGAGGGAAGGGTATGAAGTGGATACTTTAAATTATCAGAGAGAAGGCAGTTGTATTTTTTGTCTTGAAATATGATTTTATTTCTGATCTGAAAAAGGGGTAAGAGTAATAATGATCTTTAAGAAAAGAAGGGAGAGATTCCCACAGTTTGGGACCAAGGGCAGAGAAAGTAAGTCTGTACAGTGAAGTACAGTTTGGGGGTTTTGGGACAAGTGGTTAAGATTTCTAAGGTTGTATGTTGCTGCATCTCTGAATAGTCTGTAAGCTAGATGGGGATGGTGTTAATATTAATAAGTTTACATTGTTGAGAAGCAAGTAGAAAATCAGCACATTGTTTCACTGGCAATCGGTTAGCTTTTTCAATGGTTTTGCAGAGATGTTCATTTATTGGGGAAGAGAGTAATAAATCTGCAGATGGAGTCTGAGATGGACTGAATGCAGGATACATTTATTTTAGAGGCTGCAGCAATTAAAGGGAGACAATACTCCAGCTGAACCAGTAAGACATCTTTACTTATGTAATTTCTATCAGGTCTGAATAAAAAAAGGGAGATCCTTAAAAGAATAAAACAATTTATTTCCTTGCTTATGATGTTTGGTCAGGCTAGCCTTTCACTGTAACACCTTTTAATAACTCTGTAACCCACAGTCAATAAATCTCTAAAATTAGTTTGTGTTTTCTTCCATTACTGGTAACTGTGATATTACCCAGCAAATCTGTAATTTTTCTTCTAATAGTTCTCCTTGCTTCTCTGGCAAACATGTTATATTTAATTTGTCTTCTATGTCTAGGTCCTTGCCTGGTTTAAGCTTCACTTTCACAGCATCATTTAATAAACATATTTAAAAAGTAGCACTTAAGACATAGGTACACATATCTTAGTAGAAAAGAAAATGAACTATATTAACATTTGTCATATTCATGTATTATGCATTAAATATATGCTTTCTTGCTTTTTAACAATTACCCATGCCAACTTTACATAAATTGCTCAATTTATGTCTTCTCTTAAACCTTACTCCTCCTACTAAACATTATTTTGCATATATTGTTCCTCCAAATTCCTTTTATTTATATGTAATTTCACTGCTTTTATCTCATCTCTTCCTGTTCAAACATAACTTGGATCAATGGATAGGAGATCACAAATTTAACGCTTGTTTGGCACCTACATCCCTAAAGAACAAGGGCAGTTTGTAGATGGTCGATGTGTACAAACCTATATCATAACTGTAAAATTTCTTGGGGTATTGACTATGTCAGCAATATGTTGGTAAATTTGGGGTAAGCCTGGTTAGGCTTAAAATGGCTCCTAGGCCGATAGTCTAGTAACCACCTACGAATCTATCTTAGCTATTCATTATTGAGCCTCATCTTGTTTTCTAAAGATCTCACATGTAATTATTTTATATTCTCTAGCAGTAATTCATGACTGGCTGTTAACGTAGGATTTACCCAATGCATACCTCTCAACTGTTCAGATTTTTGGAGAATGTCCAGTTTTTGTCTTTTTTGGCCTGTTCCTCATGAAATCGATGGTTTTCTGGCAAATTACTGAGTAGTAAGGTTACTACATAATGATATAAATTTGCGTTTCAGACTTTATAGCCTTCAAAAAATATAAGCGAATACAACACCTATTATTTTAGGAAATGTCTAAGTTCATAAGAGATATATTTAAAATCTGTCCCTAATTTTGTGTCTTTGTCCCCCTACTGTTTTTGGCTTTGTCTAGATTTCCTGCATTTAGACACTGAGACATATGACTCATGGCTGGCATGGTTTGATCATGTGGGTTAAGCCCAAGTAATTAAACAAAGCCAGTTGTGGGTAAATCCTGTTTACCCATGCTCAGGAGTGGATTATTGCTATTATACAGTGACATTATTTATGAAAAAAAATCTAAATAATATCATCATATAACACACCAAGTCTGTATGTGCTAGCATGTAGACAGGACATTAAAGATTCTCAGTTTTTTTTTTTTTTTTAAGATACTGAGGAATCCCTACTGGTGCCTTCTGTGCAGTGTATCCATTTCCTTTTATTTTGTTCAGGTGTTAAAGTCCAGGAAGGTGACTTCTGTGCAAAGTCTACATGTCCCTTGAATTAGTTAAGGGGGGCAACAGGGAATCTGTGAGTTCCGAGTTGTTTTATTATTTTTTTTAAACTGTAGTTGTCTTATTCTGCTCCAGGAAGTAGTTTACTGGAATATGGGAAGTTTTTCTATACAGTTAACAGTCTCTGATTACTGAAAGTGAGTTTCCATCACTTTTTTTTGCGGGGGGGGGGGGGTCAATAAGCAGTGGGAATGCTGATTGGTCTGTCCAATCAGGGTACACGTTTTTGAATAAAAACTTAAATGATTAAAAAGAACAAGAGAAAAAATGTGCTGCTTTTAAAGTGAGATACCACACAATGACAGTTATATCATCTGTATTTCTTTAGTATCAGCATTTACAAAAAAATATCATTAACAATTCCAATACAGAAGAAATGCTGCTGGTGTGCTGTAGTGTACTGCAGAGCAGCTTAACATTAATATAGATACAGCACAAAGCTGTACTTGTATATAGTTTTTGTGTTAGGGTATAGTAAAAAAACAGAAATATATCCTAGTTTGAACTAGTTTCTTTTGAACTGACTGAAATGTAGCTGCTTAGCTACTTAGCTGGAGAGACTTAATGCCGGAACTCATTTTTATTGGCTATGCTCGATTTACAATACTGATTGATTTGTCCAATAAGCATGCATGTTTTATATAAAAATAACCCTTTATTGCATAATTGCAGTTGGTTTAGATTTTGATTCCCAGTTTCTAGTAATTGCTTTTTGGTGGCCAATAGCATAACACTTAGTAAGTTCTTACTATGTCTAGGCAATTCAGATCCTGTGTTCCAGCTCAAAAGAATAATTTCCTTAGTTAACAATCATTTTCTCCCACAACATTTTCTGACACAGTACTTTTTTTTCCCAAACATCTTTTATTAAATTTTCACATATGACAAAGGCAATCTTACATTTACATAAATGAAAAACATACAAAATTATACCACTTTAGTTGTAAACAGTTTACATCACAGACATCATTGAAAAACTGTACTTGCAAACATTTACTTCACTTATAAACCATCCACTCATTGTCACTTAAGCATTATATGGCTATTCAAATCCTGTCTCTTAAACCTCGTTCCTGCTCTGCATATATTGTTCCCAAAATTCTCATTCTTCCTATGTAGTTTGCTCCTTCCCTTTACTAAAGATCCCAATTCCAGTTGCTTTATCTCTGTTACTATATTCACTACTTCTAGTAAAGTTGGTCTAGACTTTGATTTCCATTTTCTAGTAATTGCTTTTTTGGCAGCCACCATAATTAGATTCAGCAAGGCTTTACTATGTCTGGGCAATTCCGATTCTGTAGCACAGCTCAAAAAAAAATCATCTCCCCAGCCAGTCCAATTCACTCACCTAGCATCTCAGACAGAGCAATCTGCAGGGAATCCCTAAAGTCTGCCAGCTCATTACACTCCCAGAAAATATGTTTCCAGCCACCTCTTTCTTGCCTGTCACACCTCCAACATTTGTTGTCCACCTGAAGAAAAATTCTTTGGAGTCTACTTGGGGTATAAAAATACCTATGTAAACACTTCCAGGCAAAGATTCTAAATCTTCCAGACTTTATTGCATATTGTTTTCTGACACAGTACTTTGTGGGGAATTTTAAAAATGTACCAGCTCGTTACACTCTCAATAAAATGTGTTTCCAGTTATCTCTCTCTTTTCCATCACAGCATTTGTCATCTACCTAAGGAAAATTTGTCTGTAGTCTGTTTGGCATATCAAAATACCTTTGCAAACACTAATAAGCAAAAATACTAAACCTTCTGCACTTTGGGAGCCATACGGAAGTCCTCTCACTGTTCCTTTGTAAATTGCCTTTTCAATCTCTCTTTCCAATCTTTTCTACTCTCCTCAGATTGATATTTTATATGCCATACTAATCTTCTCTTTTTAACAGCAGCTTCTATTCTGGATTTAACTAAAACTCTACCATAGCTGATCTTTCACTTAACATCCTCCTCCTCCTTTCCTTGCCTGTACACTGATATCAGTCCTTGATGGGTGTCGCTTGTCTCTCTCTCTCTCTAATATAGATGATGAACAGGCGGGGTAGTTCGTTTATATGCTTTATTACACAGAAACATCAGGATGGATAGCAGCTTTACAAAATATAAATGAAATGATTCACTGACAGACTACAGACATACATGCTTACATCTCAACAGCTTACTACAAAATGGAAGTCAGGCTCACACATGCTCAGTATTTATACACTTGTGCAAGTCCCTAGAAAACTTCTTAAAGTTGTACACACACACACATACAGATCTACATCCTCCCTCTTAAACTGATTGTCTTCAAAGAAATGACATTAGAACAAGACATGCAATAATATATAGACATTAGAAATAAACACAATGTTCATGTCCAAGTTGCCATGTATCTGTAACATGATCTGGAAATACGACCTGATCTAGTAACATAGTATTCAATATTGGGTTTAGCAATAGGGACAGTCTTTGGTGAACAATTTATATCAGGAACTTTGGGATTCATCACAGGAACAGGGGTATTTACTGTAACATCCTCAGGAATTGGAAACCTGGACAACTCACTCTGAGATAAAGAGTCCTTCTCACAGGCTAGGAGTTGTGGTACAAGCTTGGACACCGGCATCAAATGTTTCTGATTCTGCCTAAACTCTGCTCCATGTGATTCCACAATGTACAATCTCAACTCTGAGCAAATACTCTTCATGACGCCAATCGATTATAACCTTTGCACGTTTGCACTCTCACTGTCTGTCCCTCATGTAATGGACTGAGCAGTTTGCTGGACTTACCGTAATAAGACGTCTGGGATAGGCTTTTCTTTAACAGATGAGCTTTCACAAATCTGTTATTCTTAGCACCTGGAACCAACAAACTACTACTGATTGGTAATGTAGTTCTGGTTTGTCTCAAAAGAAGTCTCTGGGCAGGTGAACCAAGATGTTTATCACAAGGAACATTTCTGAGATTCAAGAGATTCAGGAAAACATCACTATTATCTCATTTTGACTTCTCAAGTAACTGTTTCGCACTTTGAACTACATGTTCTGCCAAACCATTTGACTGTGGATACTCAGGACTACTTGTGACATGAGTGAATTCCAACTCTCCAGTGAATCTTTTGAATCACTGACTAGTAAATTGTGTGCCACTGTCAGAAATGACTTTGTGCGGGCTACCATAAACTGCAAAATGATGCTTCATCTTAGTAATGACAGTTCTGGATGGTAGATTAGGAAGTAGGTCAATCTCAAACCAATTGGAGTAAGAGTCCACTAACACCAAGTAATGATGACCATTCCACTCGAAAATATCAGTGCCTACTGTCAACCAAGGTAGTTCAGGAATCTGGTTTAGATGATGTGGTTCCTTTTATTGATGTGACTTTGTTCAATTACATACAGAACAAGATGAAAGTACTCTCTCAATGTCTTGTGACACAGAAGGCCAAAACTCTAGTCCTCTCACCATCCTTTTTATAGAATTAGTTCCTGGGTGGCCACAATGCAGGACTGTAATATACTCTTGTTGCAAAGACTTTGGAACAATTACTTTCGGACCTTTGATAACAATACCATTTATCAGACAAAATCTCATCTCTGTACGGAAAATAAGGTTGCACTTCTTAGGGTAAACTAGATTGCTTTGACGGCCATCCTCGATTGATAAAGTGGTTGTGCTTCTGTAAAACGGGATCTCTCACTGTATGATCTCTAAGCTCATCTAGACGTGTGGAAGAAAAATTTCTTACTTCCATGACTTCAAAATGAAGTTTCTCATTCTCATGCTCTTCAGTGGTATTTCTGGGTGATCTGGACAACGTATCAGCAAGATAAAGAAGTTTGCCTTTTGTGTAGGCAAGATTGAAATTGTACTTCTGCAATCTCAACATCACACGTTGCAATCTGGCTGGAGCTGAATACATAGGCTTTCTCAAAACAGTGACTAGAGGTTGGTGGTCTGTTTCACTCTGGATAGGTCTACCATAAATACAATCATGGAACTTCGAACATGCAAACACAATTGCCAAAAGTTCTTTCTCTATCTGAGCATACTGTATTTCAGTTTGGGTTAGAGATCTGGATGCATAGGCAACAGGTTAACCCTCTTGGAGAATGACTGCACCAAGACCAAATTTCAAAACATCACAGGAAAGAGTAAATGATTTGTGAACATCATAGTATCTGAGAGTTGGTGGGCTGGCAATTCTTGGTTTCGATTTCCAAATGCACTTTGGTGTTCCAACCATGACAAGGATACATCTCTAAGCAGTGATGCTAGATGGCTTAAGTCTGGAATTAACTTGCCTAGGTAGTTAACCATCCCAAGAAAGCTTTGAAGGGCTTGAACATTGTCTGGAGCTGGCATCTCAAGAATAGCTGTTTGCTTGGAAAGGTCTGGACATAAGCCTGAACTGGTAAACAAATGACCAACATATGTGACTTCTTGTAACCTGAACTTGCACTTCTTAGGATTCAACTTAAGATTCACTTGACGAGCTCTTTCCAGAACTTTCTCAAGGTTTCTGTCATGCTCAGCTTCACCATTACCTCCTACTAGAATATCATCTGCTATAATAGCACAGGGTTACCCAGAAAAAAAAATTGCTTCATTGCACACTGAAAGACTTCACTGGCAGAATTTATCCCAAATGGCATTCTCAAAAATCTGTACCTGCCAAACACAATATTGAACATAGTGAGCAATGAGGATTTTTTGTCAAGCAAAATTTGCCAAAATGAACTCTCTGCGTCTAAGACAGAAAAATCAGAGTCATTTGTCATCAGAGTTGCAACTTCTTCTTCTTCTTCTGATGAGGTCTTTTTAGTGCCTTGTTCAAGTCTCGTGGATCAATGCATATTCTGATATCTAATCTTTTCTTATGAGCTACCACCATGGAAGATACCCATTCTGTTGGTTCATCTACTGGACAAATTATACCTTGCTGCACCATTGTATCTAACTCGGCTTTGACTCTTTTCTACATAGCTACTGGAACTTTTCAAGCTGGCCTGACAACTGGGCTGACCTCTGGGTCTAACTTCATGGAGCATACAACTGGAAGCTTGCCTAATTTGTCTTCAAAAAGATTAGCATAGGTAGAGAAAATATACTGTGTGAAATTAGAGCAGTAGTCTTTTAAACTAACATGATGGACTTCCTTATTAAATGAAAGCAGTCCCATTTTCAAACTGTCTCTGAGCCCTAATAACGAGTGGATGTGCCTTTTGACCACATAAAATAACAAGTCGTAGCTTCTCCTAGCAGAATAACATGAATGCATC
Source organism: Protopterus annectens (assembly GCF_019279795.1). Lineage (NCBI taxonomy): Eukaryota > Metazoa > Chordata > Ceratodontiformes > Protopteridae > Protopterus > Protopterus annectens. The sequence continues at coordinate 1,016,249,165 of NC_056732.1, read as the reverse complement.
ACTGAGCCTTCCGTTTGAATCTCTTTACCACCATAAGCTACAAGCTTCACACACTTTGCCAAGTCAAGCCTCTCACCAGCACATACTCTAGCAAATATTTCTGCAGACATAACATTGCACTTTGAACCTGTGTGTACTTTGAGCTCTGTGAGGTTTCCATTTATCCAAACAGTGCAAAATACTTCATTCTTTCCCCTTAAATCTACTGCATTGACTGTTTCATTAAGCGCTGACACACCATCAACATAAAAACAGGGTTGCAACTTTCTAAATAATCAGCTTGTTTCTTTGAATGTTCCCTTTTAATAAAAGAATGCGTGCCCTTTGATTTATAAAACCTTTTGAAATGATTCCACTTATTGCATTTGTGACATTGGTGACCAAAAGCTAAACATTTTTCGCTTTTAGGCTCATGACTTCCTCTACAATTATGGCAGTTGGCTATGAAACTGGGTGGGGACACATGCTTTGAGTTTCCTGACTCACTCTTATACTTCACTGAGACTGTATGGTTTCCAGAGCATGCTTTAGAACTTGCTAGAAAGCTACTACGGGGTTTTCTTGTGAGTGTTGCTGGGGTTACAGTCACAGCCATGTGCCTGGACCTGTTTCTGTTAACCATGTGCTGCATACTATCAACATGGGCTTTTGAAGTTGCTGAAAGCATGCATCTCTCATTTGTAAACATATTTGTGTGTTTTTCTGAAAGCTCATATATCTGACAAATCTCAATGGCCTTATTCAAAGTTATATCACTGTCACAAAGCAAAATCTTTCTCACAGCATCATCATTAATACCACACACAAGTCTGTCTTTTATCAACTCATCCATTAAATCACCAAATCTGCACATTTTAGCTTTGTTTCTCAAGTCTGTTATATATGCTGCAAAAGTTTCACCAGGCTTTTGATCCCTTGTTTAAAATAAGTGCCTTTCCACTGTAACATTCATTTGGAGGTTCTATATTTCTTTAAATTTACGTTTTAAGCATTTGGGGTCCTCCCTTGACTCAGCCGGTACAACTATATGATGTTTTTTCCCTTCTCCTGCAAAGACAACAGGTGCATACACAAATGAATGCTCCCTTTCTATGGCTTCTGAACCAGCTAAATTAAGAAGAATAAATACCTTTGTACAGTCATCTTTATCAGAAAATGCAACCTGTATTAAAATATCATACTCTTGCTCAAACACTCTCCAGTTCTCTGCAATATTATTGTCAAATACAAGTGGACCTGGTTTTCGAAATCTGTCTGCCATGCCAATAAATTAAGTGTTTGGGCATACACTGAAAATATGGCCCTTATAATTATGTATGAACAAGCACAAGCTTGTAATAACATTCAAATGCACAATAGACTCTTTGAAATGTTTTACTTTGCGAAATATGCTCTGTAATGGCTGTATTTTGGGAAATAACTGTACTGTAATACTGCACAAACATGCGAGCACTTCAGACAACTTGAAAAAATTTGATTAATGTGAAAAAGTAGTGCTTAGCAGAAAAAAAATGCGATTGTTTCCCTTGTTTTATTCATTTTATGCAATTCAGACTTTATTTCAAACATTTTCCATAGTTATTTTGAATATTTCTATTAATATATCGTAATATCAAATGTTGTTACTTAGAAATTCATTTAGAGTGTTCTGAATGCCTCATTTCATATTTTGCGAATAAGAAATAGCTTGAGCAAGTTTTAATACCTGAAATTCATTTCTGACCCTTTTTGCGAGTTATACGTGCAGTAGGGATGATTAACTCCTATATATTCCTTCAGTGTTAACTGAGTGTCTCTCAGTCTCGAATTGAAGAATTTGGCTTCTCTTCTGGTCCCATGTCCTTTTTAAACATGCCTCTTCTGACACCATGTCTTTTTAGACATGCCACGTCTGACACCATGTCGATCATCTCTCTCTAGTACAGATGACAAACAGGTGGGGTAGTTCATTTATATGCTTTATTACACTGAAACACATCAAGATGGATAGTAGCTTTACAAAATATAAACAAACTGATTAACTGTCACAGACTACACAGACATACTTGCTTGCAACTCAACAGCTTACTACAAAATGGGAGTCAGGCTTACAAGTGCTCAGTATTTATACATTTGTGCAATCCCATAGAAAGCTTCTTAAAGTTGTACACACACTGATCTACAATAGGGAAGCCATCCTCTAACATGAAATCCAAACTTCTGCATGGCCTCATCCCACTCCATTACCTCTTCCTCCCTGTAGCTATCTACTCCCAATACCTTGATTTCTTTACTATTTTTTAGTACATTCTAGCCTCCTCATGCTTATTTTCTATACCATTACTTGCAGTCATCCATACTGACAAAATCTCTTTTCTCCATTCCTGTCATGGCTTCATTCTCACATTATGAATAAAATATTCATATGGTTGCTGTTATTCTCCTTAAGGACACTACTCTTTCCTTATTTCTCAACCCCTCCCCCCATTTTGTCATCATCCCTTTTCATTTTGATTTGCAACCTTCTGCTTGCATTATGTGTAAGAGACTTAACTGCAAAGCTCTAAAGCATACATTCAGATCAGTTAATCCTAAACCACCTTGTTCAATGGTAAGGATACATTTATCCCACATAACTGTCTGCCTCTTTCCCTCCCAAATAAATTGTTTCAGCTCTGTTCCAAATAAATTCTTTCAGCTCTGTTAAGTAGTCAACAACTTTACCTTTGGTTGATAAAAAGATGTCAAGCATGTAGATGAAGCTACAGGAATTAAAAACATTTCCCCTGCTTGCATCTTAATATCCATATCCATAATTAAGAGCTTCCAGTTCTTACTTTTTATAGTATATTTTGTTAATCTCTTCTCACATATCCCTAGTTGTCATAGCACAATCCTTTTTAATTCATACACCCAAACACTTAATCTTATCATGCCCCTGTAAATCTGGGTATTGCTGAATCAATTCATATCTGTATAGACAGTTTATTGATATACCCTTTTTTTATCTTCATTAATTTTACATCTTAAAAAGAGAAGAAACTGTCTCCAAATATTTCATATCACTGAAATGTACTTTTCTGGATCTATCATGTACAAAATAATATAATCCACAAATAAAGCTAACTTTTTTGTTTACCATACCAGTTAAATCCTTAAATTGCTGAGTCTCTTATTTTCTTTGCCAATGGCTCCTGAAATAAAGCAAACAACAAAGGATAAAGAGGATATATCCGCCTTGTACTTCTATTTAAAAACAGGTATCAGAATGAAACCCTGCCACCTTAATTCTTGACCCATCATATATCCACCTAATTAACCCTATTATTCCTTCATGGAAAGCAAATGCTTCCATTGCCCTCCTCATAAAATTCCAGTGGACTCTACTGATTGCTTTCTCTACATCAGGACCCTCAACAACAGTGGTACTTTCTTATATTCAGCTTCTCTCTGGATCATCAGTGCTGTATTAATGTTGTCAGTTAATTGTCTCACCTTCACAAAACCACACTGATCCACATATATCGATTTTGGTAACATCTTTATCATTCTCTTAACTTGTATAGACATGAACACCTTAAAATCAAGGTTTAAAATTGAAATGGCTCTATATGAAGATGGATCTAAAGGGTCTTTACCCTCTTTAGGTCCCACCACAGCTTTTTCCCCAAGATGATAGTGCTTTTCCACCCCCATTGAAAACACTGTTAAACAAAACCTTCAAAGTAGTTATCACTTTTTTTCATTTTCAGACTTCCACAGGAATATAGTCTTTTCTTGGAGGCTTTCTAGTTGATTGACTATGCATCACCATTTTTATCTCATTTCCTTCTTCCTTATGTAGTAATTGTTCAGCCTTATCTTCCTCTAACCCTGGCATACTGAAGTCTTCCACAAATATTTCCATTTAGCCTTTTCTTTGGTTTCCAAATTCTTCTGCTTATAACACTGTCAAAAAATTTCCAAAACATCTCCAATAATTCTACAGGATCTCTGGTTATTTTTCTTGTCACATGCTAAGTTTGGCAACAACCCTTTTTAAATTCTGTGGACTAAGGAGTTGTACTAAAGGTTCTTGTGCCCTGGAGGTGTTATTAAAAATATGTTTAACAGCAACCTTTCTAAAGTCATGCATATTATCCAAATATTGCTTTATTTTCCCTTTAGCACTTTGCAGTTGTTTCTCTTCTTTTTCTGCCAGAATCCCTTATTCTGCAATACTTTAACCTTTGTCAGCCCTCTAAATAATTTCAATTACTTCATTACAATGTATCTTTCTCTTTTTTCTACCCTATTTTTAAACTCTATTTTCATTTTATCCCACTCACTAGCTATCCATTCTGAGGAAATTCCTATCTTCTCTAATAAGTTTTGAATGATTTTTACTACCTATTCCTTAAATGCCCGCCTTTTAAACAAAAAAGGAAAGCACCAATGTCTCATTTTACTTTAGTATCCTGCATCTTTATCTTAGATTTTAGTGGTAATGATCCAAAATAGTCATTAGATATGTTTAAAAACTTTCACATGCTCCAATGAAATATACATCCTACCAGTCTATCCTAGGTATTGTACCTTGTGCAATAATATAAATACTCTGTCTAATTTTATACTGCTGAATTTGCATCTTCCTTACCAAACATTTTCATACATTTCTTTAGAAATTACTCTCTTTTATTATATTTTCCCTTCTAGCCTCCCAATATATACTCACTATTGCAAAAGTTCCAGTCCCCACCCATGAATAATATTCCCTGCTGAAAGCTGATTTCACCCATTTTTAAGCTCCAAAATAGCAGTTTTTAGTGGAATATAAACACAGAGCAGTATAATCTTCAGGTGTCAGAGATAAGACTTCCCCACCTCACATTTAAAATACCACTGACTGCATACTATGCAAAAATGCTTTACAATATAACATGCAAGTTACATAATGCCATTTTTATACAAATAGTAATACAAACAAAAACTGTTTTATTTAGTTATTTGTTCGTTTCTTTCATTGTTCTTTAACACATAATAACAAAAAGTGGAATAGACGCTTTACAGTTCACACATAGTTTTCTCAACCATGTCTTTCTCACAAAGCCATATTTCATGAGTCTATTCCTATATCCAGTGGGACTGATGCTTTACAGTCTCCCATGTATTAATTCATTTTACTGTTGATGGTCTTCCTGATTATCTCCCAACATCAGTCTCTGGTTCATGTCCTGATTTTTCTAGTCAATTCTTGTGATATTTTCTGTATCTTATGTATATTCCTTTGGAATAATAGAAAAGGTTTCACTGGTAAAGTTTGTCTAAGGACTTCATTATCATAAGAATGATAAGCAGCTTCTAATTCTGACTGTTGGCTAACTTTCTCTTAGATAAACTTTTTTTTTTTATTTCCTCCTTACCCTGTTCTGTATCAAAAATGTATCTTTTCCTCCAGGGAAAAATATTCTGAAAACTGGATAAAGCAGCTTCAATCTCACACCTGCCTCTCAACATTAAATTATTGCTGTGATAAAGTTTTCTTTTCAGCCTGATGTACAGTGAATAATCATTTTCCACAAACAAATGAATAATCATTTTCCACAATCTGTTGTATCCTACTTTTAGTAATTTTCTTTTCTGCCACAATATTGTCAGGATCAACTCTTTTTGCTGGTATGATTGCATAAATACATGGGAGACTGCACCTTTTATAAACAATATTTTGAATATGCTTTGCATGAGTCTTTGGTTTGTTCCCAACTGAACTTATAACTCATTTGTGGAATTTCTCGCAATCATATACTATTGTCAAAGCATAATTTCTATCTCAGCATATCTCTTTTGTGTATCTCTCTCTCTTGTACTCAGCTGTCTTATAGGATCACAGCTCCCATACTAATCTGACTGACATCCACATGCAACACATCACACTTATTTATAACACAATATTTTGATATTGCAGCACCTGTAACTATTTTGAGCATTTCAAAATTCTTCTGTTGTCCATAGCTCCAGTGGCAGACTATTTCTTGCCCTATCAGCTTTCTTACAGACATTTCAGACATATTAGGTGCATACGTGTACATTGCAATATAGTGCATCATTCCTAGAAACTTCTGTAATGGCTCTTTGTTTTCTGTTCTTCACACTTGCATAGTTCTAAATCAGGTTTCAATTCTTCTGACATTGAAATACGTCGTATGTATTTTGTCCTTCTGATTTGACATCTATTCTTACTTGGTCTGAAATTATGCTGTCTTAATCTATTCAGAGGCTGTATCAGTCTCTTGTCATACTGTTAAGTGTCTGACCCCAAAATAACAGACTATCAATTATATTTACAGCACCTTCTAGGCCTTCAGATACTTTGGCAACAGTTCTTTGGAGCACCTCTGGTGCTCACAAAATACCAAACAAATGTCTATTGAGCCTGCACCTTCCTAATTGTATATTAAATGCATACAATGTGGAACACTGGCTATCAGCTTTGTCATAAACATTGGTTTGCGTTTATACTGAGAAAAATATTCTACATTCTTGAGACCACCTTTTCAACTGTAATCAATGGCTAGTGCTAATTCTTAACCATTCCATTCAGAACTTGCAGATCAACATAAAATCAAATCTTTTCTTTACAGCAATGATCATATTATTCTCCCATTCTGTAGGTTTCAATTGCTTCTGTGCTTCTTAATAATACCTGAGCTGTTCATAGTACTCACCTCCTGTTCAACCTTACTTCTGAGTGATATGGTACTTTTCCCAGAACATGCACTGCCACAATGCATCAGGATTTATTTGTATATGATATTCTTTTAGCAAGCTTGTCAGTGTCAGTGCAAAAGGTAGCGCACTCACCATTGGTGCAGAAGGCTGTGGGTTCTATTCCCACTCTAAGACAGGTAGGTGGATTGCAGACACTACAGTGTAGCATAAGGGTGGACCTATACTCCTGAATGTGTCATCCTTTGGATAAAATGTTAAACCAAGGCCCCATCTACCTCAGTAGATAGTAGCTCAGGTGGATGTAAAAGATCCCATGGCAACTATCAAAAAGAGCAGGGGAAGTTCTCCAGTGCCCTGGCCAAACCAAATCTCGCTGAAAAGAATAAATACCACCTTGGGTCTTCCCTTACAAAAAGACTAATAAGCCTAGTGGGACTGGCATAGTCAACACAGGATATAAATAAATACATAAATAAATAAAGCTTCTTAGACTAGTGAATAAAGCAGCAGAATAATTTAAGATGTCATTGCTATGGTTTTGTGCTCTATCTATGCCTTTGTGACTGCTTTTGAACACATGCAGTCTTTGCTTTCATACTGTGATTTTTTTTCTTTAAATTCCTAACTTCTCACTGGACATACAACTAAACAGTAGTAGAATTCACACTTTCCGTATTACTATTTGAAAAAAAAAGCTTTTTACTTCTTTACTAACATGTCAGCAGTTTCTGACTTAAAGTTTGCATCCAGTGGTCAGGATAAGATAAGAATGAGCACCTAGTTGTTTCCTAAATATTTTTCAGTCTCAAATGTTTAAAGATATATTTGGAAAAATAGTATACTATGCACAAATTTCTAGTTTAAGGTATATATTATGTTCATTAATTCCCAATATTGCTTACCAAAAGTTTGCTTTGCGTTCTTTTTTTTCAGTGCTTCAGATGCATTTTCAGATTTCACTATTTCACTATACCAGGTCTTTTCATTTCCACAGTACCAAACAAAAATTTTTGGGAGCCGATTATCTTTAAATTTCAGTTCAACACCGTGTAAATTCTGGAACAAATGAAACAAACACACCAACTATAAAAATCCACAGTGCAGCAAGTGGAAATGGTAGCCAAATACACCAGGTCAGTGTTTATTTCAATCCAACTTATCCGCAGCTCATAGACCAGATTTGGAAGTACATAATCATCTGAAAATTAATAGATCAGGTACGAGTAGTGACTCCTTTTGCCCTTTTGTGACTACATTTTGTAATGACAGTTCAATAGTCATGGATATTTTAAATAAAAACTGGAATATCATTAGGGGTGATCCAGATATGTTGGACATTTTTGGGCAATCCCCTAAAGTGGTATATCAGAGAGGGCCCAATATTAAGAATAGTCTGGAGAACCAGTGTAATATGACGACATTCAGCCAGATGACACCTTGTGGCATGTGCCATCAGTGCCAACATATTTTTTCTGGTTCTAGTATTAAAGTGCAGGATAAGATCATAAAAATTAGGGGCAAATACAGCTGTTATTCATGAGCAGTTGTTTACATCACCATATGCACACAATGTACCGCTTACTATATTGGCAAGACCCAGCGTAAGTTGTCACAAAGGATTTATGAGCATTTTTATGAGATTGCACAACTTAAAGAAACTAAAGTATTATATCGACACTTAAAAATATTTTTCCAACATACATTTAAGTTTGCTATTTTACAACAGGTGCAATGTGTTAGTTGGGGTGGCCCATGGAAATTATATCTTGAGGAAAAAGAGGTATGGTGGCAGATTTATCTGAATGCTAACTGTCCCCCAGGTGTAGACGATACAGTGTCTGTTTCTAGTTTATTAAAACTCAAAGTGTATGATAGATAAAGAAATAACATGCATAGTTATTTATTTTATTTTATATTTCATATTTTTACATTCTATGTGAATAGATATTATTGGTGATATATAGTTTGTATAAATTTTCAATCACCAGTATAGTATAGTATAGTATAGCACAGTATAGCAGTATTATAAAAAGTCATTTTATTATTTTTCAAGTCCTTTAATATGGATGCCTGTATAGTAACAGCTATTACAAGCAATTTATTCATGGAAAGCATGTTTTTTTTATGATGCTAACATATTGTTGTGGTAGTTATTTTCAAATTATACTATATAGGGTTAATTCATGATTTGATTGGCTGCTGTACAGCATGACATGGGTATATATAGTCAGTTAAATTATTTCATGATGTCTGATGAAGTTTGGTGATTTTAAACCCAACAAAAGCGCTTACCAATTCAAAATAAATGGTTGGATTTTATCTTGGCTTCAACATTTTTACTTTGGTACTATTCTGTATTTGGCTACCATTTCCACTTGCTGCACTTTGGATTTTCATAGTTACTGTGTAAATTCTCTTGAACATGTGCACATTTTTGCAAAATATCCTTTTCTATCATTGATTTTGCAACTTTGATTAAATGCATGACAACTTGAGGGAGGATTTCAGTGATAGACACGACATAATGCTCTTTTCTCGGGAGAAGGTGCAGGATAGGACAGCTACTGTCATTCATGGACATTAGAAAATGCGAAAAATTAAGAAAAAATGTGTTGTACGATGTAAAATTAAAGAGGAAAACTCCATACTTCAAGTAATCTTCCAGATGCCAAAACATTAAAGCTCTATTTTGCTACTGTTCTGAAATGAGCTAGGAGTATAAAAGTGAAATGTCTGCCCAAAGTACAGCAAAACAGCTGCTTTCAAAGGCTGAAAGAACTAAGAATTAGTGGTAAATTTCAAATGCTGAATTAAACCTTAACAGCAGTCCAGGCAGCAGAAATGTGAGTGACAATAATGGAGCACAATTCAACAGTAATTCTGGATGCATTAAAGACCGGACATAGTCGCTAGGTGATATACTCGAGATGGTAGCTGATATGTTTATTTCACAAACAGAATGAGTTGTAAGTCCTTCAAGTCGAGTTACTGAATGCACACCAAGTACAACTGATTTACAAGTATGAGATGCATCAGCAATGTGATTTACAAATAAATAATAGTTTCAAATCTAGCAGCTACATTATATCTCAGAAACCTCATTAATTTCCGACAACATATACAATTTAAGAGAAGCTACAGTAAATATATAAGAACTATAGTATTCACTGTTATCAATGGAACAACAACAAACAGTTCAAGTGAAAAAAAATAAAAAAATTGAAATATGATGCCTTCAGCTTTTATTGTAAGAATTTTAAAGACCAGGTAGCTACTTTTGAGAAATGGCAAGATGTACTTCAAAAGCAAAATGGTCAACTTTGAAGCAAGCACAAAGAGATTAAAAAAACTTCAAAGTTACTGGATATATGTGAAGAACTGGATAAAACAAAAGAAATGTTTGGATTATTTCAGAAGTTTTGAATTTCAGCCCAAACAATTCTGATAGCAAGTAAGGTTTCGTCAAATATCAATTAACCAATGATCTTCATTACAAAGTTGTGCACTCAGGCCAATATTGATTACATGTTGTAAAAGCAAAAAGAAAAAATATTATTCTGGCTACTGCAACATTTAAGAAGTTGTTGCACTTAGAAGGTGAAAAGATTCTGTTATATACAGATCTTCATTTTGAAATTTTCAAAGGAAAATCTTTTTTAAAATCAGTACAAAATCATGGGGGAAAAGGTTAACATTAAAGTTATGTGCTCACCATAAATATGCATCCGTGTTGCCCATTTTCATTCTTCCTAAACTGATGGGTCTCAGATCTGACCTTGGATCCGGTTCGGTGGCATTTATTAGACTCTTGGATCAAACTCTCAAGCTCCTCCCTTTGCCCATAACACCCCGGTAACCTTGCAATACATCAGATCGAGTTTGCTGTCCAATAAGCAATGTGTATATATATATATATATATATATATATATATATATATATATATATATATATATATATATATATACATATACACACACACACACACACACACACACATATATATATATATATATATATATATATATACACACACACACACACACACACACACACACACACACACACACACACACACACACACACACACACTTATTTATTTATTTATTGCATGTATTGCACTTTTTACCGGGAAAGTCCACTGGGCCTAAATGAGCCCATTTTCAGTGGAAGCCCGGGGAGAAAAGCTCCACATTAATTACATACAAAGACATGTTAACAGACAAAAACAAAGTATGTCGAGAAGTAGTAGTGCAATCAATAAAATAAGAACAACAGTGATATAGTTTGCAATAGTGTTACAGGTATGAAAGTAAAAATAGAATACCTTCAAATAACACCTAAGTATAATTGTAAATACAGAATATATATATATATTTTTTTAAGCAGAGGAGAGTTAACTTCAAGGTGAGAGCAGAAGGAGACAGATAGGCTACAGGAGGGAAAAGTCATGTCAGAGTGGCAGTAGAATGAGTAAGTATATTAGAGAAGAGGGGAGGAAAAAAAGCAGTAATTAAATGAAGTCAGGCTTTGAGGTTGTTTGTTGGGATGCAGATGCATAGCCAGTGAGAGAAGAGATGTAGTCTGAGGGATTTTTTAAAGGAACAAAAACAAAAAAGAATCACTGTTCCAAAAACCAACCAACCAGTACCAAAACCAGAACAGATCGAAGAAGGCACAAATCCTTAACAGCACACTATGCTTTAATGAACAACGACTCTTCAGTCCATCAAAAGGGTATAGTGTGCTGTTAAGGATTTGTGCCTTCTTCGATCTGTTCTGGTTTTAGTACTGATTTTTTAAAGGAAGCAGGATTACTGGTAGTCCTAAATGAAGGAGGGAGATTATTCCATAGTTTAGTGACAGTAAAAGAATACAACATTTGGCCTGCTGAAAGCTTGGGTTTGTCGACAGTCAGGAACATTTTGTTTTCAGACCTGAGGTGTCGATTAGGAGGGTCTAAATCAGCATATCGAACGTCAAATTAGCCGAATACGAAAAGGCCAACACAGAAATCTCGAACGACAACATGCCCGAACAATGAAAACGCCGAAACTAAAAATATCGAATTGCCATAGTTGGCCAACTCCATTTCCTGCTTCCCAAAGCACAATAACGGAAAAAAAGTAAAGTATAACAGACCCATGTCAGCAGTGTGTAAAAGAAACGTTGAAAACATAACCCAGATGTATAGAACGGAATTCATGTAACCAAAATACAAAATAATGTATTCCCAATAAGACAGCTGAAATGTCACCTCACTTCAAACCTTAAGTAGTACAGCTATCATACTAAGGAACTCACATGCAGAATACTCATTCCTATTACTCAACACTGCCTGCATACGGCGTTGCTTATCGACATTCTTGTGTTTTTTAGGGGACGGCGGTCAGCCAGACTGCAATTGTAGGCACACCTCATTGATCCTGTTCTGTTCACACACCAGCACATTTAATACAGATGGTATATCTGAAATCTTCCTACCTAACAGACATTGCACACGGCGATGCCAGCCCTCCACACAGTTTTGGGTACATGGAAGTGATAACTCATTCAAACAGGAAATATTCCAGAATGAAATAGGGAAGGCTGGTGGAAATCTAGTTAAATGTTCTTTCCCTTCCACCGGAAAGGTCTCTGACACAGTACAAAATGTACGAATAACCTCATCCTCATGCAGAAATGACAGCGCTACCAACTTCTTGACAAATAGTTGGAACTGTACACTCTTACCATACAACGCGGACAAACCGAGAGCCTGTACCTTTCTCCATACAGCTTGTGAAAAATGAAAAAGACACCCCTTGGGAGTTACGTTATGGAAACTATGCCTGACACTTTTAATGGCCATTTGAAAGTTACACAGTATATATACCACTGTAGGTTCTAGGTTAAGTGATGACAGCAGTTCAAACACACACTCCCATAAATAATTATATGCCTTGTATGACTTCTTAGACATTAGGCAATATACAAGGGGCAAACATTTGGTATTCTCTCCATATGACATTAATCCATGGACACTATAAAGTTGTTGGCATAGCCGACCCTTTGTCAGGAACACACCATCCATTAACCACAGTTTGCATGAACACAGATCCTGCAGATTTTCCTTCGTACTAAATACAAGTACATGAATATTGCTATTCAAGTCTAACTTCCGTTTCTGTATGAAACACCCTTCTCTTAACTCACAGTCTGTCACATTTTCGACCAATAAAAGGGGTTGACAATTCTATAGGTGAGTATTTTCCTACGCTGCACACGATTCACTCACAAGCTACATACCGTACCACCTCTGTTGCATCTGGTGGATGTGTATGACATACGGACTTTAATAACAGTTCACCTTCTACCTGCTTTATAGTAATAGCTCTACCTTTGCACTTACTTGACTGTTTCAGCTTGCAACACCAATACTTCCTATCTTTGACTGTCCTTTCTAGACTACACATATACCCATTCACATGTAACATAGTTTTGTTTTTCTGTGATGTAACACCTGGATAAACTTTAGCTAGTGTACCTGGGGCTACTGGAGGAGTGCTGGCCATTGTCAAATTGACACGTAGAATGCACACAAACTACATGTTACTCACTGTATTTATTGCCATCGTAGCATGTACATAGAACGTATACTATTTTATAATATAATATGTCACTAATCTACTGGCACACATACTAACACTATACGTTGTATGGTTATGGTATTTATCTATATATTTCTTATTTTATTTTGTTTCATGGACGTGCACGATCATGTTGTTGCATTTCACGTCAGGAACGTAAGCTGGCCAACTATGACTTTCAAGTATTTTTACTTTCGAACAGTTACACATTCAAACAAGTTGTAGTTCAAGATTTCTGTGACGGCCTTTTCATATTCGGCTAATTTAACGTTCAATATGCTGACATAGACCCAATTAGGATGGTACTTGGTCAGTATGGAGGAGAGGGAAGGGCAGGTTGCTAGGTGGTAGATAAGTTTATGGGCTGTAGTTAGTTGTAGATAAGTAAAATAGTGAGGGGATTCGGGCCAATTTAGTTGGTGCAGAGAGGAATAGTGGTGGGTGGCAAATTTTGCATTAGTAGCAAATTTAGCGACTTTATTGTAGCATGAGTCTAGTTTTGTTTTCAGGGAGCACTGTAGATTGGTGAGGATAGGGGCTCCATATAAGACAGTTGGAAGCAGGAAAGATGAGGCAAGTGCCTTTTTAGCAAACAGTCTACGAAATTAGTTATGCCTGTAAAGGGATACTAGCTTTTGATGGTTTGATGTTGCTGTAGATGTAGAGGTCAAAAGTTAGTTTACCATCAGTGATGACACCGAGCAATTTGGTACTTGGGACAACTTCAATGACAGTGTTGTTTTGGGAGTAAAACAGAGAATAGTGACTTGTCAACAGGGCTAGATTTTGTGGGGGTAAATATTAAGAGTTTTGTTTTACCGGGGTTAAGAGCAAGATGGTTGAGACATCCAGGTTTCGGTAGTAGTAAATGCTTCTTGGGTAAGTTGCTGTAGTGCAATGACAGACTTAGAACAGGAGATAATAGTGAAGTCATCTGTAAACTGGATGACAGTACTGTGGGTGAGAGTGGTGTGAAAGTTACTGACAAATACAGTGAATAAAAGGGGACCTAGTATTGAACCCTGGGGTACACCTGTGTTTGCACTGATGAAAGGGGAAGAAGAGTGCTGCCATATAGTAGATTGTTGCCTATTGCTGAGGTAGTTAGTAAACCACTGTAAGGTAGGGGGAAATAGGCCCCAAGGTTGGAGAGTTTAGTAAGCAGAAGGGAATGGGAAATTGTGTTGAATGCTTCTGACAGATCAAGAAAGAGTGCAGAGACTAAGGAGCCAGCATCTTGGGCTCTATTTACTGTATTGAAGGAGGCAATGAGGGCAGTGTTAGTGCTATGTCCTGGCCTAAAGCCATGTTGAGTGGGAGAGAGGATTTGGTGTTCTACCACATGACTAAGGAGCTGAGTATGGATGCACTTCTTTAGTATTTTGGAGATGGAGGAAAGAAAGGCGATTGGCTGGAAGTTTGAGATGTCAGAGTTGTTGCCGCCTTTGTGAAGTGGGAGAACAAATGCTTTTTTCCAGATATCAGGTATGCATGATTCCTGAATGGACCCATTGAGGAGAATGCTGATGGGGTATGCAATGGAGGAGGCTGATAGTTGTAAGTTATATGGGGAGCTGGTACAAAGATTTAGTTTATGAAGGAGTTTTTGGATGGTGGAAGTGGGTACAGGTGAGAGTAAGAAAGTAGGTAGTGGATTTGAAGGGGAATGTACTAATGGTGGAACTAGTGGATTTGTGTTGATGGGTGGGAAGGTGGTAGTGAGTTTGGTGATGGTGTCAATAAGTATGTGTTAAAAAGAGAGGCTAACTCAGAGGGTGTTTTTTCAAGGTTTGGGCATGGATTATTGTTGGTTCCTGAATGGAGAAGGGAACTGACTGCTCCCCAGAATTTCTTGGGGTTTTGTTTATGTTGGTTTTGGATAGTTTGGAAGTATTCTTTATTGTTTTTGACAACTAAACATTTAGCCTGCTTGCGAAGTTGCTTATATTGCATGAGGTTGGAAAGAGTTTTGTTTTTCTGCCAGGCTTTGTCCCTAGAGGACATAATTAGCTTTGTGGACTTGGTAAGCCAGCTGGCATATTTTGCCTTGATTCTTTTTAGCCGACGAGGGGCAAGACTATTTAGGATCTTCAGAAATGTAGAATTAAAGAATTCTACAGTTTCACTGAGTGGGAGAAATTTTAGTGGACTCCAGTTACTGTTTTGCAAGATGTCATTGAAGGTATTTGGGAAGAAGTGGGATAGATTTCTAGTATATTGATACTGGTGTCATACCTCTCAACCATACCGAATTCCTCGGTAGTTACCGGGTTTGAGGGAAAAATAATGGGGTGCCACGAATTCCAGAGTGGCCCCTTCAATTCCCGGATTTCCCGGGGTTTTTTTTGAAATTTTTTTTAAAGTTGGTGCTGATGTCATCACGTGTGGGGGCGAGCGTGATGATGTCAGCTTTGGGAGGCACGACTGCCAGCCAGTCGGAAATGGAATTCAGCTGAGGGGAGGGCTCGAGTGTCTCTGAAGTACTATGTTTACCTTTCTAGTTCTACTGTGTGCTGTCCACAGTAACTGACCCATTCGTTCAAATATATCACATTCATATGGAGTGGAAGAACTGGATTTAAGTAGCAGCTGTCAGGCAACAGCATACAGCAACAGTGAACGGAGTTACAGAGTGCAGGATGACTCTCTGGCAGTGAGCTGTTTTAAAATATGTAAGAAAAGTTAACATTGCGAACTAAGGAGGTCAGGCTCATAGCACGGTGACAGGTGGAAAATGAGAAAATTTATCTCTGGTCATCCTGGCATCTGTTCTTTTTAACCTAATCGCATTATTAGAAAGGTTTGTGGTTTTTCTCATTTCTGAGCCATTGTGCTGAAATATTTGGCAGTATCTGTATTCTGTAACGTCTTAACAAATTTCCCAGGTTAAATATTTAAGGACCTCAGCCCTCTGCAAATTTATTTACAGTACCGAGTAGTCTGTTCTCTGTTTTAATTTCCATTTGAATTGACAGCTGTCGAGCATGTCGAATATTTTGTGTAGTGCTGACATGTTACAGAATTCTACTGTTGTGGTCCTTGCTGTGGTACCTAGAATTTCCTGCATTTTTGTACTTCATATTTTCACTGGTTGATGGTGAGATGGAGGGAAACGTTTCTTTTTTCTGTTTTTTTTTTTCCTTTTTACTTTGTCCATTGGCTTGTCATGTTGAATAAAATATAGTGGAAGTAAAAAGAAGTTGTTGTTTGTCTTTTCGGCTTTTCCCGGTTACGGGTCACCACAGTGGAACTCCGGTCCACTAATGATTGGCAGTAGATTTTTTTATGGTGCTGAGACTCCCAACCTTCAGCGAAGGCACGCCCATTCATGCATGTCTTTTGGAGGCCACTCGACTGCAGGGAGGACATGCAGACTCCACACAGAAGGCACTCCAGCCGTGAATCGAACAGGAGAACCTCTTGCTGTGAGGCAACAATGCTACCACTGTACCACCGCGGCTTAGTGGAAGTAAAAAGAAGAATGATTCTTATTACTAGATTACAGCGTTTAAACTCTTAATAGCATGTAGTTACATTTGAACATGTCATGCACAACAAATGTAAACAATCAAAATTTCAAAAGAGCTCAGCAGCAGGGTTACATTCGACATTCTCTATATGGTTTAACAACCGTACAGGTTTTGCTATTTGGCCCAAGTTGAGAGGTATGCTATTTGCTGAAACGAAAAATAAGTTTGTAGATCATTTTATCAAGCCAGAGAATCAGTGCGGGCATAACTGTGTTCAGCTGATGAAAAAGAAAATCATTCCTTTTTAATTTGTGACTTCACTTTTTTTTAAGTAGCCTTGTAAAGGTGTTCTTTATGACAAAGGCTACAGTAATTATGTATTTATTTATTCAACTGAGCAGTGTAGTCCCAGTGGTATTTGCATTGACTGGGGAAAAAAATGCAACTAGATTCATTTTCACAGAATGTCCAGACCAGATTTATTACGGCTCATACTTTTGGTCCATTTCTCATACAAATGTAGTTTTATGGCAAATCACAGTGGCAGATCTTGGACTGAAGTTAGAAAATAATGGCAGGCTACAGAGACATAACATATTTGATTTTCAGACTTCATCCTTCAGAAAATTCA
This sequence comes from Protopterus annectens, assembly GCF_019279795.1. NCBI lineage: Eukaryota > Metazoa > Chordata > Ceratodontiformes > Protopteridae > Protopterus > Protopterus annectens. The sequence goes on along the minus strand of NC_056732.1, from coordinate 1,016,231,750 downwards.
TGCTATGCACAATCTGTTATCCATCAACATTCTAAATTTGGCAAAGCAATATTTAAAAAGTGTCATTCTTTTTGTCCCTTTGTTTTGTCACCCCATTATTTGTGGCTTTGTCCAGATTTCATGCTCTAAGAGATTAACAGGTGTGATGAATTCATGCATTGCAAACAGTTAAGGCAGGCTATTAATAAGAGGTGCGCAGGCCGCAGATATAAGTATTCCTGCGAATAGCTGTAGTCTGTTAAAAACAGTTGCACATATTTGTTTTGTTATATTATGTTATGGGTAAGTATATATTAAAGGTGCAAATGTGCATTTGTGTCACTCTGTCTTATCTATCACAAGCAGCAGCAAACTAGATAAAAGATGTTTTTATTCTGTCAATAGATAGTTTTCAGTCCAGGTCAAGCATGCATAATTTTTGACATAGCTGTCCTCTTTCTTGGCTTGTTTATTAATTTCAGTATATGTTTTAAGCAGGGCAAATGGTGCTCTTGAGTTAGAAAAAAAAAAAAAAAAAAACAGAGCAATAGTCCAGCTGTTACTTTAATCAGAAGCCGTTTATCTGCACATATCTCAGCATGTGGACTTGAAATAACCATAGCTGTATACTTTTTAGGCACATGATTACAGTCAGGACAAGGATACCCTGTAAAAAACTTATCCCACTTAACTTCAGCATATGTCCATATCATATCACATCATATTAATTCTAATGGATATATTCCTTATATAAAAGGAACTGGGGAAACAGCATTTGCTCCCTGTGACCCTACCTGCATAAAGGAAAATGGAACTAATGGATACTGGCTAAGGCTCTAGCCACCCCTATAGTGCCTTTTTTAGGCAAGGTTCAAATGACAAATTCACCACCCTAACAGGTACAGGCAAGAAGAATCTGAGGGTATTGCTACTCAATGCTAGAAGTCTAAACCTCAAAATGCACTCTCTCTAGGCACTCCTTAAAATGGAGAACATCGACAACTGTGCAGTGACAGAGACTTGGTTCAAGGCTCCAGAGAGTACCCCTGCATTACCAGGCTATAATTCATACCACACCTTTCGGCCACCTAACCTGGACCGAAACACTAAAGGCGGAGGCATGTCCATATTCATTAAGGATATCCACACCTCCAGGTTAGTTGCTCAGCATAATGCATCTGAGATTATCCAAGTGCAACTAACTCTGGGCAAGACCGCAAACCAAATTGTAGCTTGCTACAGATCCCCCACCATGCCCCAGGATTCCCACTCCTCATTTCTTAATACACTGGAAAATATTAGGGTACAACCTAACACCCTAATAATGGGCGATTTCAACTACCCTACCATTAACTGGGAAAACTACTCATGTAGCAACTCTTGAGCTCAACGTTTTCTGGAATTCATAAATTCCAATGCCATGGATCAACTTATCCACACCCCCACCAGGGTCAGCAATATCCTAGACCTGGTTATTACCAACATGGGCAACCGGTGCTCCAAACCAGAGGTCAATTCCTCGTTGGTCAGATCCGACCATAAGCTAATCACCCTAGACATCCACATCCCTCTCCCACCCCCCATTAGGGAAACCACAGTAAAAAATTTCTCCAAAGCCAACTTCACACTTCTTAAGACAGTAGTGTCAAACTTCACGACACCCATACTGACGGACAATAGAGGTATGACTGCTGAATCCTACACAAATGCACTTTATAAGCACTTACGTGAGTGCATGGATCGTGCAATCCCTAACAGAACCAAGATGCTATCCTCCAAAAAAAGGAAGCCAATCTGGTGGTCCCCTGCCATAAACAAACTCTACAACAGAAGAAATAAACTGTTGCAAAAAAGAGTAAAATCCCATGATTTGAGAAACTCCCTGGTCAGCTTCAGTAAGAAGCTGAGATCCCTCATAAAATCCTCCAAAGCTAGTGTTTGTGGAGGCTGTGTGTCTGAGCACATATTCAGGGACATCTTGGTTTAGCCAAAGCCATCAGGCATTTCAGTGAGAGAGAATTGTTTGAGGTCATTGGCTGACTGAGGTCACCTGGACTACAGCTTAGACTAAGCACCTCAATGGTTCTTTTGAGATTTCTTTCTTAAAAACTGTCTCAGGTTTCAACTTTCTGTTACCTAAGAAGTTCATTTGTGAGTGTTCTGCCATTTCACACTGAGCTTGATCGAAGGAAGGACACTGAGGAAACTCGAGCTATAATATATAACATTAAGTATCCTGTTTTTTGTTTATTTTGTTCTTTATTTCTTTGTTATTTATAGCACTTTGTGTACTGTATATTTTTCTAGCTAGTTTCACTGTGTGTGAGGTATTAACTGGAAATTGTCCACTTTTATTAAGCATCTGTTGGGTTGTTTGTTTGTAATAACTTGTTGCAGTTAAACTCTTTTTTCTAGAGGCTCCTTTAGCTGTTTAAAACTTTCATTTAAAGGCTCACTGCTGCTTTTCAGGTGTGAGAAACATTTCTGCAGTGTGTTTCCCACCCTCCCTCCGTGTTGGTATAGTGTTTTTATTGTTGGTGGCTTTGCAGTTGCCCGCCCCTAGTGTAAATTTGATCTGGGACCCTCCTCCCAGTCTAGTGCCATTACCTCATTCTACCCAGTACAGGCAGAATATTTGAGAAGGCCAATCAGCTTAGTTTCTGCTACTTACTCCTTTCTCTCTTTCCACTTAAAAAAAAAAAAAAATTATCTGCTTTTACTGTATTTGTGTTTCTTCCTACTTTATTTTGCTTTTGCGCCATCTTAAAAGTACTCAATTGTATTTATTACTACTTGGTGTAACTCATTCTAAGCCTTTTAGTTTAAGCACTTGGGCTTCAGACCAGTTGTTTTACATTAAGAAGGTTTGTGGCCTGCACTGTGGTGGCAGGACAGGTAGCTTACATCCTTCTAAGTTGGGAACTGCTGATTGAGGGCTCAGTGTCTGTTATTCTAAAAGTGTATTAGTTCTGGTTTAAGCACTTGGGCTTCAGGCCAGTTATTTTACATTAAGAAGGTTCGTGGTCTGCACTCTTGTGGGAGAAGAGGCTGGACTCTGCCCTTCTGAGCTGGGAATTTCTGGTTAAAGGCATATAGTGCCTGCATATTTGAACTGTTTCTTACTGAAATTGGTACACCTTGCTTGCTGTAGCATAGACTAGATCCAGGCCTGCTGAATCTAGCTTTGTTTGTATGCTTGTTGTTTGTTTGCTTATTTCCCTGAAATGCTAATTACACCTAAAACGCGGCATGTCAGCGCTTCTGTGGATCCCTAGTGATATCTGCATTGCTTACTGTACTTATTTCCCTGTTTCACTTGAAAGAAAGTTACTGTTTGTCATTTTTGCATTTAAGTTACCTGTAACACATTGCATTTAAGTTACCTGGCACTTGCTCACTAAGTCAGCACTAAAAAATTAAAAGCACTACACCCTCACAAACTCCCCTTGAGTACCTTGTTCCCCATTGGCCCTTTTTTCAATTATAAAGGAATTCCCAATACTATTCTAGCATGTCCAAAGGTCAGTTGTCAATCTCCTCTCCGGTACAGCTGGTGAATCTGGGAATCTTGAGGCAATGTTACAACTGCCTCATGTACACAGACAACCCTCTCCTCCTCCCAACAAATTCCAACACATATGAGAGATGCAACCATATAGCCAAACTGGAGGCTAAGCTCTCTCAACTCAGTACTGGTGTAACCAGTCAGGAGGAGAAGGAAACCACACTCACTACAATTCCAGTCTCACATAGACCTACCACGACTGCAAACCAAACACATAAACACACAAAAACATACTCGGAGGCTCTAAATACAAATCTGCCTAAGCAGCAGAGACCTCCAAAGCAGACACCCAAGCAACCGCTACCCCAAAACAAAACACGTGCAACACATAGCTCACAAAGCCAGTATGCCGAACAGTCACAGCCCTTAAGGCTAAACAACACACCTGATACACTTGTAATAGGTGACTCTATCGTCAGGCACACTGACGTCCTGCTCACCAGGCTGAACAAGGAGAAGGTCACGGTGAGCTGCCTGTCGGGCACTAGGATCCGCCACATAACACAAGCACTCAGGTCACTCCAAGGCAAGTACAAATATGACTCAGTCATTGTCCATGCTGGTGTGAATGACCTGAGAAGTACATCCCTGGACTACATGAAAAGAGACATAGAGGAGCTCTCTGAGCATGTAGCCCAGGCCGGTATGACCCTGACCTTGAGTAGCATCTTACCCTCACCAAGAATGATGCCACAATATGAAGACAAGATGATCAATTTCAACAAGTGGCTTAAGTATTGGTGTCATTCAAAGGGGATCCAATGCCTGTCAGCCTGGGATGACATGCTCGACAAACCACGATGCTTCGCTAGGGACGGCTTGCACCTGTCACCCCTGGGCTTTCGGATATTGGCAAAGGGTCTTGCTACCCCCATAGTGCCTTTTTTAGGCAAGGCTCAAAAGACAAACCCACCTCCATAGGTATCACAAGGGATAAGAAACTAAGAGTAATGCTACTCAACGCCAAAAGTCTAAACCTCAAGATGCACGCACTCAAAACTCTCCTTAGCATGGAGAACATCGATACCTGTGCAGTAACAGAAACCTGGTTCATAGCTCCCGAGAGGACCCCAGCACTACCAGGTTATACCTCATACCATGCTTTTCAGCCCCAAAACTTGGACCGAACCACAAAAGGAGGGGGCGTATCAATATTCGTCAAAGATACCCACACCTCCAGGTTGGTGGCACAGCACGATGCATCAGAGACTATCCATGTGCAACTAACAGTGGGTAAAACTGCCTTCCAGTTTATAGCCTGCTACAGACCACCCTCCCAAACCCAGGAAACCCACTCGGCCTTCCTGAGAACACTGGAAAATATGAAGGTCTCTCCAAACACCATTATATTGGGTGACTTTAACTACCCAAACATAGACTGGGAGCATTACACTAGCTCCAACACCCTAGCCCAAAGGTTCCTAGAATTTATAAACTCAAATGCTATGGAACAACTTGTTACCACTCCCACAAGAGGGGAAAGCATACTGGACCTGATGATCACCAACATGGGGACTCTATGTTCCAGACCAGAAGTGTATCCCTCACTGGTAATGTCAGACCATAAACTAATCTCGCTGGATATTCACATCCCGACCCCACCCCATGCCCAGAAAACCACAGTGAAAAACTTCTCTAAAGCAAATTTCACACTCCTCAAAACCGAGGTGGAATCCTTCAAAGCCCCCGGGCCTGTGGAAAATACGGCCCAGACTACAGAATCCTTTATAAACGCATTCTATGAACACCTTCAGGAATGCATGGATCTTGCAATCCCAAATAAAACCAAGACCCAATCCTCCAAAGGCAGACGTCCTGTCTGGTGGACCCCAGCCATAAACAAACTATACAATAGAAGGAGGAAGCTACTACATGATAGAGCAAAATCCCAAAAAAAGAAAGCATCTCTGATCAGTATTAGCAAAAAACTACGGGCACTCATTAAATCGTCTAAGGCCAGCTTTGAGAGAAAAATTGCACAGGACACTAAGGATAATCACAAGGCTTTCTTTAGTTATGTTAGGAACCTGGGTGGGAATTCCCAGATATGCTCAGAATTAGTCCAAAATGACAAAAAATACACCGAACCCACAGACATTGCCAACATCCTAGCTGACAGGTTCAGCGCAAACTTCTCCCCCCCTCCCCACCAAAAGGGCAAATATCTATCCAAGCAGAGTGCTGCCCCCCTGACATCTCAGATGCTTAGGTAAGAGCCGCCCTCTCCAAAGCAAAAAACACAGCATCAATGGGACCAGACGGTGTCCCGGGCTGCGTCCTACATGAACTCCAAGAAGAGCTAAACCCAAACATAAAACTACTGTTCAATCTCAGCCTTACTACAGGATATGTACCCAAAGAGTGGCGTACAGCAACAGTGGCCCCTCTACACAAAGGTGGTGCCTCAACGGATCCTGGAAACTATCGCTCCATAAGCCTGACTAGCTTGGTCTGCAAAGCTATTGAAAGGATCATCATGGACCTCATAAATAAAGACATTGGGGACCTACAGACTCTGGATCCTACCCAGTTCGGCTTTGTTAAGGGCAGATCCTGCCTCTTAAACCTGGTCGATTTCTTTGAAACAGTCACCAAGGCCATTGACGAGGAGAAGGTAGTCCACACAGCCTACCTGGACCTCGCAAAAGCCTTCGATACAATACCCCACTCGGGCATTATAGATCAGCTCACCAGCTTAAATATAAACTCCTATGTCACTAGATGGGTTGCAAACTGGCTCAAGGACAGAACCCACATGGTTAGAATTGCTGGAGCCATGTCAGACTCCAAACCAGTTACAAGTGGCGTCCCACAAGGCTCAGTCCTGGGACCTCTCTTGTTCGGTATATATTTCTCAGAGGTACAGGCCAACACAGAAGGACTGTGGCTGACCAAGTTCGCAGATGACTGCAAACTGGGTGCCATAATCGACTCTCCAGCCGACACAAGCATCCTCCAAAAGGGCCTCATAGAAACAGACAACTGGTGCCAGAGCCATGGCCTCAAGCTAAACGCCAAAAGTGCATAGTCATCCCCTTTGGCAAAAACAAAGTGCCCACAAATTACCACATAGGTGGTAATCCATTAAGTATAGAAGAAGTAATTAGGGACCTGGGGACCCAAGTTGATAGCAATCTCTCATTTGACAACCACGTGGCCAAAGTGGTTAGAAAAACATTTTATATAGCCCACCTAATCATGAAGGGATTCACATCTAGATCAGGGGAGATCATCGTGCCTCTTTACTCATCCCTCATCAGGCCCATAATTGAGTACAATGCCCCTTTTGGGATGTACCTTACCAGACACCTGCAGCAACTGGAAAGACCCCAAAAGTACCTCACCAAGAGGATCAAAGGGCTCAAACAGATGCCATATGCTGCCCGGTTAAAGAAACTCCAGCTCTACTCAGTGGCATACTGCCTGCTCAGAGGCGATCTGTACCTGACGTATAAAGCCATGTCCAACCTGGAATTAATGGACATGCTGCACCTCAGAAAATCCAAAACCAATCGAGCTACGCGCTCGAGAGACTTGAACCTCAGCAGTGAAATAAATAGGACATGCTGGAGGGACAGATTCATAACCCAGAGGCTCCCTTCACTCTGGAATAAAATCCCAGTCCAGGTTAGGCAGAGTCCCTCATTGACTCTCTTCAAGAGGAATCTTGATGAGTGGATGGGAGATCGTAGGTTTACCCTGGGTATCACTTCTGTGTCACTGTTAGACAGAGGCACAGTATACTAACCTCGAAAAAGGGCATAGCAAAATTAATTTAAAATGGGTGGCGAAAGCCAAACACACTCTGGCTAGGCTTATAAATGCCCTAGGGCAGATAGCCTAGTATGAACCTATGAAAACAAAATCGCCACTGACTCTAAAGACAACCACAAAGCATTCTATAGCTATGTCAAGAATCTCAATGGCAACACTCAGATCTGCTCTGAGTTACAGTACAATGGCACTAAATATACATAACCAACGGATATTGCCAACATCCTGGCAGATAGGTTCAGTGCTAACTTTACCCCTCTGTCATCCCCTAAAGATCCCATCTCTATACCAGAAGAATGCAAAGTTCCTGTAATCACGACTGCACAGGTAAAAAACACACTATCCAAAGCCAAGAACACAGCATCCATGGGACCTGACCACATCCCAGGCTGTGTTCTACAAGAACTACAGAACGAACTGGCACCCCACCTAAGTACCATGTTCAATCATAGCCTCACCTCAGGCTATGGGCCCACTGAATGGCACACAGCGACAGTTATCCCACTCCACAAAGGGGGAGCCACCACAGACCCCGGAAACTACTGCCCATTAGCCTAACGAGCCTGGTCTGCAAGGCTATGGAGCATATCATCATGGAACTTATAAACAATGACATTGGTAATCTCCAAACTCCAGACCCCACCCAGTTCGGGTTTGTAAAAGGCAGATCATGTCTCCTAAACCTGATAGACTTCTTTGAAGCAGTCACCAAAGCCGTAGATGAGGGTAAGGTGGTTCACACAGCCTATCTAGATCTCACCAAGGATTTTGACACCATCCCCCACTCTGGAATTATAGATAAACTCACTAAACTAGGTATAAATCCCTATGTCACAAGATGGGTTGCCAACTGGCTCACTGACAGAACCCACACTGTGAAAGTAGCAGACTCCAAATCCAGCTTCAGACCAGTGACAAGTGGAGTACCACAGGGTTCAGCCCTGGGCCCTCTCCTGTTTGGTATCTACTTCTCTGAAGTACAGGCCAACACAGAAGGTCTTTGGCTAATGAAGTTCGCAGATGACTGCAAACTAGGAGCCATAATCAAAACTCCAAAAGATGTGGACATCCTACAAAAGGACCTTGCTGAGACAGATGCCTGGTGTCAAAGCCATGGCCTCAAGCTCAATGCCAAAAAGTGCATTGTCATTCCTTTTGGTAAAAACTCAGTACCCATGAACTACCACATAGGTGGTAGTCTACTTAACACCGAAAGTGTGATAAGAGACCTTGGGACACAGGTGGACAGTAATCTCTCCTTTGATAATCACATCACCACAGTAGTCAGGAAATCCTTCTATGTGGCACACCTCATCACAAAAGGTTTCTCATCCAGGAAAAAAGAGGTATTTGTTCCCCTCTACTCGTCACTCATTAGACCCATTATATAGTACAACGCCCCTTTTGGTATGTACCTCACAAGACATCTACAACAACTGGAAAGGCCACAGAAATACCACACAAAGAGGATTACCGGCCTCAAAGAGATGCCCTATGCAGACCGTCTCAAAAAACTGCAGCTTTACTCCGTTGCATATCGCCTACTCAGAGGTGATCTCTGCCTAACACACAAAGCTATGTCAAACCCAGAGCTTTTAGACATGCTCCACTTAAAGAAATCCCAATCCCTATGAGCTACACGCTCTAGGGACCTAAACCTCATCACCACAATAAACAGAACATGCTGGAGGGATAGATTCCTGTCCCAGAGACTTCCCATACTCTGGAACAAATTACCTATCTATATCAAACAAAGCTCCTCATTAGCACTGTTCAAGAAAAATCTTGAAGAATGGATGGGAGATAGGAAATTCACCCCGGGGATCACTTCTGTGGCTCTGCTCGACAGTGGCACAGGAAAATAATTTTCTTGGGTGGCGAAAGCCAAGGTACCTTTGGCTAGGCTTATATAGGCCCTAAGGCCAATAGCCTAGTACCTAAGTATGAATCTATGAATGAATGAGATATATGTATATATATATATATATATATATATATATATATATACATACAGTGGATATAAAAGTGTTCGCACCCTTGTTAAAATGCCAGGTTTTTTTGATATAGCTTCTGTAGCTTACCTTGAATTAGCCTGAACTGTTTTTTAACTGATTGATGCATTATTTTAAAATTTCCATTTAAAGTTACATTTTAGTCGAATTTGATCGAAAGTTTGATTGTTTGTTTGTTTAATTTAACTGTGGAGGCTGCCCACTAAAGTGTGCTAGCCTGTGTAACTAATTTATCACTGTTTCTGCATTTTCTGTGTTTCTACCAAAAAAACAAAAAAAACAAAAAAATAATCCTTGTTTTCCCGCCTTCCTCGACTAGTTTAGAACTGTTTACAGGCATTGCTGTATTCTGGGCTGTGGTGTAGTTCCTGTGTTGTCCATTACCTTACTTGGATAGAAGGAAGTTTCTTTGCTCACCAGTGGGAGTGGGGAGCCTTGAGCAGCCTACCTGTCCTTGGGGGAAGTGACCTCAGCACAAGAAGCTGTAGTAATTGGTTGTTTGGGACCATTTCTAGCTCCTTTGTAGTTCACTGTTTAAAATCCGCCTCTGGGCATTTTTTTCTGGCTATACTGCTCAGACAAGCTCCACATGGGTTTACAGAGTGGTCCTAGCAGCAGGGAACTCAGAAAAGCGACTACCTTCTGGATTTAAGTATCTTTGCTTTTTTTTCACTTGAAATAGCTTCTGTAGCTTACCTTGAACTAGCCTGAACTGTTTTTTAACCGATTGCTGCATTATTTTAAAATCTGCACTTAAAGTTACATTTTAGTCGAATTTCATCGAAAGTTTGCTTGTTTGTTTGTTTAAATTAACTGTGGAGGCTGCCCACCAAAGTGTGCTAGCCTGTGTAACTAATTTATCACTGTTTCTGCATTTTCTGTGTGTTTCTACAAAAAAAACAAAAAATCAAAAAAATAATCCTTGTTTTCCCGCCTTCCTCGACTAGTTTAGACCAGTTTACAGGCATTGCTGTATTCTGGGCTGTGGTGTAGTTCCTGTGTTGTCCATTACCTTACTTGGATAGAAGGAAGTTTCTTTGCTCACCAGTGGGAGTGGGGAGCCTTGAGCAGCCTACCTGTCCTTGGGGGAAGTGACCTCAGCACAAGAAGCTGTAGTAATTGGTTGTTTGGGACCATTTCTAGCTCTTTTGTAGTTCACTGTTTAAAATCCGCGTTTGTACGGCTTTGCGCGGTCGTGCGCATAGTGCAGCACCGGTTAAACAAGGTTAAACTTTTTCTGGCTCCGCCAAGTCTGCTCTTCAAATTTTCCCTTAAGGAAGCTCTACTCTTAGTATAACCAGACAACTCACTGTATTATAAGCCTAGCACTTGTTCTCAATACTTCTCTACTAAGTAAGCACTCTCGTACTAAGTAAAGCACTACATCTACTTACCACCCCTGTGAATATCCACTTCCCTTAAAGCTATACCACTCCCTTATACTGTTTTAGCATGTTGAGTGGTAGATTACTGGCATCGTCTCCAGTTCAGCTGGTCAATCTGGGTATCTTGAGACAATGCTACAATTGTCTCATGTACACAGACAACCCTCTCCTCCAACAAACACAAATACATGTGAGAGATGCAACTATATAGCCAAACTGGAGGCTGAACTCTCTCAACTCAGGGCTGGCATGACCAGACAGGAGGAGATGGCAACCACACCCACAACAATCCCAGTCCCACATAGACCTACCACAACTGCAAACCAAACACATAAAAACACAAAGACATACTTGGAGGCTCTAATAAAAAAACTTACCAAAAAAGAGGCTCCCAAAGCAGACATCCAAAAATCCACCACCTCAAAACAAAACACATGCAACACATACTTCAATAAATCAGTGTGTCGACCAATCGCAGCCCTTAAGGCCAAACACCTTGCCTGATACACTAGTAATAGGTGACTCCATAGTCAGACACACTGATGTCCCACTGACCAGGCTGAACAAGGAGAAGGTGACTGTGAGCTGTCTATCGGGAGCTAGGATCCGCCACATAACACACACACTCAGGTCACTCCAAAGCAAGTACAAATATGACTCCGTCATTGTCCATGCTGGTGTGAATGACCTGAGACATACCTCCCTGGACTACATGAAAAGAGACATAGAGGAGCTCTCCGATTATGTAGCCCAGGCTGGTATGACCCTGACCCTGAGCAGCATCTTGCCCTCACCAAGAATGATACGACAATACAAAGATGAGATGATCAGCTTTAACAATTGGCTCAAGTACTGGTGTCATTCTAAGGGGATCCAATGTCTGTCTTCCTGGGATGATATGTTGGACAAGCCACGCTGCTTCGCAAGGGATGGCTTACACCTGTCACCACTGGGCTTCCGGATATTGGCTAAGGCTCTTGCCACCCCCATAGTGCCTTTTTTAGGCAAGGCTCAAAAGACAAACCCACCTCCTTAGAAAACAAAAATGGAAAAAACTAAGGGTAATGCTGCTCAACGCCAGAAGTCTAAATCTCAAGATGCAGGCACTTGATGCACTCCTCAGCATGGAGAACATCGACGTCTGTGCAGTAACTGAAACCTGGTTCAAGGCTCCTGAGAGCACCCCAGCACTATCAGGCTATACCTCGTATCATGCTTTTCGGCCCCAAAACCTGGGCCGAACCACAAAGGGAGGGGGAGTGTCCATATTCATAAAGGACACCCACACATCCAGGTTAGTAGCAACACATGAAGCATCAGAGACCATACAGGTGCAACTAACCATAGGCAAAACTGCTATACAACTGGTAGCATGTTACAGACCACCCTCCCAATCTCAAGAACCCCACTCAGCCTTCCTGAAGACATTGGAGGATATGAATGTATCACAAAACACCATCATACTGGGAGACTTCAACTACCCAAACATAGATTGGGTACATTATTCTACCCTAATACCCTAGCCCAAAGGTTCCTGGAATTCATAAATTCAAATGCACTGGAACAACTAGTCACCTCTCCCACTAGGGGAGATAATATACTAGACCTGATCATCACAAACATGGGGACAAAATGCTCCACACCGGAAGTATACCCCTCACTAGTGAGATCTGACCACAAACTAATCACCCTGGATATACATATCCCACCTCCACCCCAGCACAAAAGACCACAGTGAAAAACTTCTCAAAAGCAGACTTCACTCTTCTTAAGACTGAGATGGTATCCTTTAAGCCCACTGTGCCAGTGGATACCACATCCCACAATGCCGAATCCTTCACAATGCTTTCTATGGACATCTCCAAGAATGCATGGATCATGCAATCCCAAACAAATCCAAGTCCCTCTCCACCAAATGTAAGCATCCTGTCTGGTGGACCTCAGCCATAAACAAATTGTATAACAAAGAAGGAAGCTACTGCACGTCAGAGCGAAATCCCATGAAGGGAAGACATCTCTGATCAACATTAGCAGAAAACTACGTTCTCTCATAAAACATCCAAGGCAAACTTTGAGAGAAAAATCGCTAAGGACACTAAAGATAACCACAAAGCCTTCTTCAGCTATGTTAGAAACCTGGGCGGAAACCCTCAGATATGCTCAGAGTTGGTTCACAACAACAAAAAATACACTGACCCCACAGATATTGCTAACATTCTGGCTGACAGGTTCAGTGCAAATTTCTCCCCTTCAGCCCCAAAAGAAGAAATACTTATCCCAGCTGAATGTAATCTCGCTGTCATCTCAGATGTCCAAGTGAGAACCGCCCTAAACAAAGCAAAAAACACAGCATCAATGGGACCTGGCGGTATCCTGGGGTGCGTGTTACGTGAACTCCAAGAGGAGCTAAACCCACACATAAAAATGCTATTTAACCTTAGCCTTACTTCGGGATATGTACCTGAACACTGGCGTACAGCAACAGTGGTCCCACTCCACAAGGGGTGCCTCTACAGACCCTTGAAACTACCGCCCCATAAGCTTAACTAGCCTGGTCTGCAAAGCTATGGAAAGAATCATTATGGAACTCATAAACAGAGACATAGGGGACCTACAGACACTTGACCCCACCCAGTTCGGCTTTGTAAAGGGCAGATCCTGCCTTTTAAACCTGGTTGACTTTTTCGAAACAGTCACTAGAGCCATTGATGAGGGCAAAGCAGTCCATACAGCATACCTGGACTTGGCTAAGGCCTTCGACACAATACCCCACTCAGGCATCATAGATAAGCTAAACAGCTTAAAAGTAAACCCTTATGTCACTAGATGGGTAGCAAACTGGCTAAAGGACAGAACCCATAAAGTTAAAATCGCTGGAGCAATGTCAGACTCAAAGCCAGTCACAAGTGGTGTCCCACAGGGATCTGTCCTGGGACCCCTCTTGTTCGGCATTTATTTCTCAGATGTTAAAGCAAACATGGGAGGGCTGTGGCTGACAAAGTTCACAGATGACTGCAAACTAGGCGCCATAGTCGATACACCAGCAGACACACACATCCTACAAAAAGGCCTCACTGAAACGGACAACTGGTCCCGTAGTCACGGCCTTAAACTAAATGCCAAAAAATGTATAGTCATCCCTTTTGGAAAAAACAAAGTATCCACAAATTATCACATAGACAGCAACCCACTGAATATGGAAAAAGTAATCAGAGACCTAGGGACCCAAGTAGACAGCGACCTCTCATTTGACACCCACGTTGCCAAAGTGGTTAGAAAAACATTCTACCTTGCACACCTCATCATGAAGGGATTCACATCCAGATCCAAGGATGTCATTGTACCCCTATATTCCTCCCTCATCAGACCCATGATTGAGTACAATGCCCCATTTGGTATGTACCTCACCCGGCATTTGCAACAGCTGGAGAGACCACAAAAGTACCTCACCAAAAGGATCAAGGGTCTCCAACATATGTCTTATTCTGCCAGACTAAAGAAACTTCAGCTCTATTCAGTAGCATACCGCCTGCTCAGAGGTGATCTCTGCCTGACGTACAAGGCCATGTCCAATCAGGATCTGATGGACATGCTCCACCTCAAAAATCCAAATCCATCAGGACCACGAGAGCTAAAGACTTAAACCTCGGCACAAGTATGAATAGGACATGCTGGAGGGATAGATTCATAACCCAGAGGCTTTCCATGCTTTGGAACAGGATCCCAGTTCGTATTAGGCAGAGCCCCTCACTGACTCTCTTCAAGAGAAATCTTGATGAGTGGATGGGAGATCATAAGTTTAGCCCAGGGGTCACATCTGTGTCACTGCTAGACAGGGGCACAGTAAACTAATTCTATTATATAAGGGGACTTTCATTGTGTCACTACTAGACAGAGGCACAGTATTCTAGATTTATTCTGTACATTTTTGTACCATTTCATGGGGTGGCAAAAGCCACATCACTATGGCAGGCTTACAAATGCCCCAGGGCAGATAGCCTAGTACTATACTATGAAACTATGAGACCACAATAAATCATTTCAAAACCTTTCCCACCTTTAATGTCACCTATAACCTGTACAATTCAATTGAAAAACAAACAAATCTTTTAGGGGAAAAAATATAAAAAAATAAAAAAACGGACAATAAGCTGGTTGCATAAGTGTGCACACCCTTAAACTAATACTTTGTTGAAGCACCTTTTGCTTTAATTACAGCATTCAGTCTTCTGAGGTACATACCTGCCATCAATTAAAGAGACTCTGATTAACCGCAAATAAAGTTCAGCTGTCCTAGTAGGATTTTCCTGATATTTACTCAGTTGCCTGCTACAGCAAAAGCCATTGTTCACAGACAGCTTACAAAGCATCAAAAGGGTCTCATTGTTGAAAGGTATCAGTCAGGAGAAGGGTACAAAAAAATTTCCAGAGCATTGGATATACCATGGAACATAATGAAGACAGTCATCAAAAAGTGGAGAAATTATAGGACCACAGTGACATTGCAAAGAACTGGACATCCCTCCAAAATTGATGAAAAGACAAGACAAAAACTGGTCAGGAAGGCTGCAAAGAGACCTACAGCAACACTGAAGCAGCTGCAGGAATTTCTGGCAAGTAGTCTAACCGGGAAAAGCCGAAAGACGCAACAACAAGTGGTTGTGTACTACATGTGATAACAATCTCCTGCATTCTCCATATGTCTGGTCTATAGGGTAGAGTTGCAAGACAGAAGCCTTTTCTTACACAGAAAAACATCCAGGCCCGGCTAAAATTTGCAAAACAATAAATCAAGTCTCCCAAAAGCATGTGGGAAAATGTGTTATGGTCTGATGAGACCAAGGTTGAACTTTTTGGCCACAATTCCAAAAGGTATGTTTGGCACAAAAACAACACTTCACATCACCAAAAGAACACCATCCCCATGGTGAAGCATGGTAGTGGCAGTATCATACTTTGGGATTGCTATTTTTCAGCTGGTACTGGGGCTTTAGTTAAGGTGGAGGGAATTATGAACAGTTCCAAATACCAGTCATTTTTGGCCCAAAACCTTCAGCCGTCAGCTAGAAAGCTGAAGATGACGAGGAATTTTACCTTTCAACATGACAATGACCCATACATCCAAATCAACAAAAAAATGGCTTCACCAGAAGAAAATTAAAGTTTTGGAATGGCCCAGCAAGGGCCCAGATGTAAATCCAATAGAAATCAGTGGGATGACCTGAAAAGGGCTGTGCATAAGAGATGTCCTCGCAATCTGACAGGTTTGGAGCGCTTTTGCAAGGAAGAGTGGGCAAATATTGCCAAGCCAAGATGTGCCATGCTGATAGACTCCTACCCAAGAAGACGGAATGCTTTAATTAAATCAAAAGGTGCTTCGACAAAGTATTAGTTTAAGGGTGTGCACACTTATGCAACCAGCTTATTGTACATTTTTTATTTTTTGTATTTTTCCCCTAACAGATTTGTTGGTTTTTCAATTGAATTGTACAGGTTATAGGTCACATTAAAGGTGGGAAAAGTTTTGAAATGATTTATTGTGGTCTAATTTTATTATATCACAAAAAACAGTAATTTTAACAGGGATGTGTACACCTTTTATATCCACTATATATATATATATATATATATATATATATATATATATATATATATGTATGTATATATATAAATATATATATATATATACTATATAGATATAGATATAAATATATATATATCTGTATGTATATATTTATATATATATATATACACACACACACACACACACACACACACACACACGCACACACACATATATATATATATATATATATATATATATATATATATATATATATATATATATACATACATACACACACACACACACACACACACATATATATATATATATATATATATTGAGGTTGAGAGTCTGATACATAAAATATCTGGTAAAATTAAAGACCATGTTTTGTAATGAGTGGTGAAGACCTCTGTAACTGTTAAACTGTAATTAAAAGTAATATATGTAAGCAGGGATTGTAGATGTGTCTAAAACTGTTGAAGTTTGTATTCTTGGCTGGCTATTTTTTTTGTGTTATTGAATATTGTTGTAGAAGCAGTTTATTTTTATAAAAGAAAATTATATTTTAGTTTTGCACAAGTTCAAAGTTTGATACAAGTTCAATTATTAACAATTATTAATATAAATAAAACACTATTGTTCTTTTGTTTATTTTGTGTTTTGTATTTTGTCTATTCTTCAGTTTGCTTTTAAGTCAATATCCCACAATTCCATTTGGAGTGGACTGGTTACATAGTTATCTATGCAAATTTTATGTTAATGAACATACAGATTTGTACCTATTTTTCATGGGCCTTTGTCCAGATTTTTGATATTTCCAGGTTGAGAGGTATGATTGGTGTATGTTTGGTATAGAGGTAGGCTTACGTATTATGAATGCTGGACAGTGGTCACTAATACTATTTGGGAGTGTGCCGGAGGAGACTTTATCTAGGTCAGAAACCATGATCCAATCCAAGACAGAACCTTTGTTATTCTTATTGTAAGGTCTGGTTAAATCCGAGATCAGCTGAGTATAAGTGTGGAGGTTGACAATGGTAGAGGGGTTGTTATTGGAGATATCTAGCCAGTTAATATTAACGTTGTCTAGGATGATAGTTTCATTTTTTATGTTGTTGGTTGCCCAGGCAAGAATTTCTTCTAGAATAGGAGCATTATTGCCTGGGGGAATGTATATGACTATGATACAAAGGCTTTTGCAATCATTGAGTTTTAAGAAGGTGACTAGTAGCTCTGCTGTGGGAAAGAAGGGAATGGGTTTAGAATATGGAATTACTGTGAAGGTGCTTGGATATATTAATGCGAAGTCTCCAACTTTTTTAATGAAGTCTGTCGGCTCTAAGGTAAGAATACTTAGGGGGTAGAAATTCAGAATCTTTGATATATGGTTTTAGCCAGGTTTCAATGATGGCAGTAAAATCGGGTTTATACTGACTCAGCCATGCATGCAGCTGAGGAATTTTGTTTCTTATGCTTTGGAGATTAATTGTGGCAAAATTTAGATATTTTCTGGAGCTAGGGGAATTATGAGAGGGAGGAGAAGGACCAGGGTTAGGGTGTATGTCACCACACAGAACTAGATTATAGAGAACAGGGGGAGAAGCAGGTAGGGGCTTCTTTTTAGGGTGTTGGAAATATTTGTGGACATAGTTGCAAGAAAAGCTATGATGTGGAGACAGGATGACCAGTTTCTTTTGTAAAATTAAATCAGTTGCATATAGACTACAGCAGATTGCGGAGTAGCTGGGGAGGATGTGAATGTGGGATGCTGTCATCGAGGTGGGTGTGGGAGGTAAATAGATTGAGTGAAATGAGGTAGACTTGGAAGGAGAGAGAAGTAAAGAGTAAATAAGAGAAGAAAGATGTGGGATATAAGAGACATAATTGTGAAATATGGAATATTAGAAGGGCAGGATAAGTAACGTGGAGAAAAAAGTGAGGATAGGGAGGTGTTGATAGGAGTGTAGAGATAAAGTAGGAAGTATGGGAGTATAAAGATTAAGTAGGGATATAAAGATTAAGTAGGGATGACAGGGATATGGATGAGTTTAGCTGTGAGGGGTGGGAGGTAGATGTAAGAGGAGGGTGTGGAGGTAGGAAGTGAGGTGAGTGGGAGTAGGAGGAGTAGCAGAAAGTAAGAGGTGGAGTCTATAGGCCCAGCAGGAAGAGGCAAGAGTGCAGAAAAAAACATCATAATGATAACAATCATATAAACCAACCTCAGGCTATGACAAAAAGGAAGGCTAGTAGAAATAGCCTGGGGTTCAAACCTGGAACAGGGGTTCCACAACAACCATAAGGTCATTCCAGGAGTTAAGGGAAAGGAGGGTGGTAAGTTGAAGAAGAATGAAAACTGGCAACAAAGATGCATAGTTATGGTGAGTACATACCTTTAATATCTGATGTTGTTCTTTTCATTCATCTTCAAATGATGGGACAGAGTCCCCAGCTATGTGAACCTTGGTTGGTCCTCAATGAAAGATATTCTGGAGTACTGCAGAACCAAAAGCAGCCCTGCTTTTGGGAGTCAAATCCAGTTTGTAATGAGCAATAAAAGTAAGAGCATTAGACCAAGTAGCTGCTACACAAATGTCATCAACTGAAGTTCTAGACCAGAATTCTGATGATGAAGCCATGGCTCTGGTGGAGTGTGCTTTAGGGGGTCTTGTCACAGTCAAACCCTGCTGGCTGTAAACAAGGGATATGCAGTGTGTAAACCATATGGCTACGGTAACTTTAGAAACTGGGTTGTCCAATTTTTTGGGAGAGAATGAGACAGTTGATATGACTTTCTGAAATCGTGTTCTATGTTGATAAAATGAAGCTGCCTATGTACATCAACTAGCTCAAGCAGATATATATATATATATATATATATATATATATATATATATATATATATTCATCTTTATTAGTAAAGTTGGGAGAGAACACAGGCAAATTAATGGTTTGGTTAATATTCACTTTTGAAGCTACTTTAGCCAGGAGCGATGGATCGGTTCGCAAGGTAACTCTATCTTTGTGAAAAATCAAAAATGGAGATTTAGAAGAGAGAGTCTGGATCTCGAATACTCATCTAGCAGATGAAATGGCCACAAGAAAAACAGTTTTCCATGATAAAAATTTTAAGTCAGATCTAGCCAATGGTTCAAAAGGACTCGAGTCAAAGCCTGTAGCACAATTGTTAAACCCTGGTGGAAGGGTCCTTGACTGAAAGTTTAAGCAAAAAGGTACCTTTACGAAAGGCTTTGCACAGTTTTGATGAAGTTAAAGAGGAAGCATTTTCCCCCTGAATGAAAATTAGATATTGCTGCCAAGTGCACTTTAACAGTAGAGAAACTAGACCTTTCACGAATAATAGATATTAAAAACTCCAGAATAGCAGAAATGAGAGCAGTGAAGGGGTCTAATTATCTCCGTAGACCCCAAATAGAGAATCTTTTCCATTTACATTTTCAGATTTTCCAGTTAGAGGCATTCTAAGACAATAGTAACATTTGTTGGATTGGGGAAGAAAGCCTGGGCTGTCTAATCATCAATGGAATTGGAGAAACTATGCGGTCATCTTAAGGGCTGTAATGTTTGGGTGATCCTGCCCCATGGGATGACAGTGAAGGTCTGGACTGGGGTCCAGTATCCAGGGTAGATATCGAAGGTGAGACCAAATGAATGGGGAACCACAATTGACGAGGCCAAAAGGGGGCAATGAGGATAACCGTGCTCTTCAACCAAAGTACCTTCTGTAAGAATTTTGGAATTATAAGTATCAGGGATAAGCGTAAGGAGACCAAAGGGCCAAATGTGGACTAGAGCATCCCCCTGGTAGGGGGAACAGGGCAAAGAACCTGTTGCACCTGTTGGGGGGGAGAGGCAAAGGCAAACAGATTGCAGCAAGGTTGACCCCATCGACGGAAAGTCCTCTCCACCACTAGCTGACTAGCAGACCACTTGTGAGGCATCAGAATGGAGCTGATGAGTTTGTCCACTAGTACGCTGGATTTCCCCAGAAAGTGCATTGCCATACGAAAGCGGCTGGAGGAAACTGCCCACTGCCACACTCTCATTTCCTCTCAACAAAGGGATAACATCAGGTTCCCCCCTGTTTGCTGACATACCAAACCACAGACATGTTGTCAGTTTGAATAGCAATTGTCCCGAGAGAGAGGATGTCCTGGAAGGCCTGCAATGCTAGGACTGCTCTTATCTCTAGGACATTGATTTGCAAATTGGTCCCTTCTGGGGACCACCTGCCTTGGATTACCCTTCCCAAGAAGTGTTCCCCCCACCCCAGTTGAGAGGCATCCATGGTAGCTGTGGCTACGGGGGGTGGAAGAACAAAGGGGTGGCCTTGAGAAACTTCATCTGACGGAATCCACCAATGCAGGTGGTCTTGCATACTTGTATGAGCTTGACTGCTGAAGACAAAGGATGGCGAAAATTTGACCACTGAACAGCCAAACTCCAGTGGAGAATTTGCATATAAAACTGGGCCATAGGAATCAAGGTTATGGCTGCTGCCATCGACCCTAAAGTCTGAAGAATCAGTCTGGCTGAGGCAGAAGGATGTGAGATAATTTGCTCCACCTGACACCTGATGGTCTATACTCTGTTTCGTAAGAGAGAGGCTATCTGACTGACTATGTCCAATGAGTGCCTATGAAAAACAGGCTCTGAAGAGGTTGAAGATGTGACTTGCAAAGGTTAACTGAGATGCCTAGGGACTAACATAAATGGAGCAAGTGGTCCCTGGATTTCTCGAGGAGATGTCCGGCTGGGGGAGTAAGCAGCCTGTCATCTAGGTATGGAAACACTCAGAATCCTAGCAGTCTCAAGTGAGCTGCTACCACTGCCATGCATTTGGTAAATGCCCTGGGGTCTGAGATGAGACCAAAGGGCAGGGCTCTGAACTGATGGTGACTGGCTCCCAGCCGAAAGTGTAGAAACATTCGGGATCTTCTGTTCATCTTGATATGAACGTGTCCTGAAGAGCGATGGAGCACATCCAATTGTCTTAGACTGCTTTACAAATTGATTTGGATTGCTGAGGTCCAGAATTGGCCTCAGGTCCCCAGTTTTCTTTAGCACTAAAAAGAATCTTCAGTATGTTCCGAATCCTTTCTGGTCTGGTAGGACCTCCTAGATGACTGTTTTGTCTAGCAGCTTTTGAACATCTTGCAATGCTGCTTCCCTCTGACTGGGTGGAATGTCGGGGAACCTCTTCTTTTTGTTTGGGGGAATTTGTGAAAATGGTGTGAAGTAATCTCTGTGTCGCTTGTTCTTCTCTAACCCATATGACAAGAAGGCTGGGGTTTTCATTTAGATGCTTTAATACATAGAAACACATCAGTATGGCTAGTAGCAACATTAAATACAAACGAACTAGTTAACAGACAGACCTTACATACATACATGCTTACATCTCAACAGCTAACTACAAAATGGCAGTCAAGCTTGCACGTGCTCAGTATTTATAAACTTGTACAAGCCCTTGGATAGCTTCTTAAAGATATATACACACACACACATTGATCTACATCCTCCATCTTACAATGATTGCCCTTTGTAAAAACAATATCAGAGTCAGACATGCATTAGTATATATATTCGTATCTGCTACAGGGTTTCAACCATATCTCGTAACATAAGAATCTAGACCAAATTTAGCCACTGGGACAGTCTGCGGTGCACAACTCATATCAGGAACTTCTGGATTCATCACAGGAAAAGGAATGTCCTCTGGAATTTCCTCTGGAATTAGAACACCGGACAACTCATTCTGAGATAAACAGTCTTTCTCACAGGCTATGTACTGTGGTATAGGCTTGGACACCAGTCTCAAATGCTTCTGATTCCACCTAAAAACTGCTCCTTCTGATTTCACAATGTACGACCTCAGCTCTGGACCAATATACTTCCCGACACCAATCTGATCATAACCTCTGGATGTATGCATCCTTACCACTTCTTCTTGTAATGGATTGAGCGGTTTGCTGGTTTTATCGTGTAGGACTTCTGGGTTAGGCATTTCTTCAAGAAAATAAAAAGTAGACCACTCAGTTAAGGTTGGAGTAAACTTACTTATTACTGTGTTTGGAATAAGTTTAACAAATCTTTATATTTGTTGATGGGAATATTGTTTTTATTGCTATGTCTTTAACAAATGGTAGGCTGCTTTTATTGACTGGGAGGTTTTTTTTTATTGTCATCACATGATTGATGAACTCTCTGTGATTGGTTGAGTTTTTTATTTTAAATAGTACCTAGACTTTGTGTTCTGTCATGGTCTGATGAAGCAGAAATTACTCTGTGAAGGTGCTTACCTTCTGTTTTAATAAAGCTACTTCAATATATAGTGATTTAAAGGCATGTTTGGGAGGAGTTTTTGTTACTGTTTAGGTGCATCTTCAACAGACTGGCTTTCACTAATCTGCTGTTTTTGACACATGGAACCAACAACTGACTACTGATTGGTAATGTGGTACTGATTTGTCTCGAAATAAGTCGTTGAGCAGGTGAACCAAGATGTTTATCACGAGTAACATTTCTGAGATTCAAGAGATTCAGGAAAACATCACCATTATGTCGTTTTGACTTCTCACGTAACTGTTTTGCACATTCTGCCAAACCATTTGACTGTGGGTACTCTGGACTATTTGTGGCATGAGTAAAGTCCTATTCTTCAGCAAATCTTTTGAACTGTTGGCTTGTAAACTGCATGCTACTGTCAGAAATAACTTTGTATGGACTCATACATGGTAGTCTGGGAATCTTGTTAAGCTGAAGTGGTTCCTTCTGTTGATGTGGTTTTGTACTACTACACAATGAACAAGATGAAAGTGCTCTCTCAATGTCTTGTGACATAGAAGACCAAAATACTAGTTCTCTCGCACTTCTTTTGGTAGATTCTGTACCTGAGTGACCATGATGTAAGACAGTAATGTACTCTTATTGCAAGGACTTTGGAACAATTCTTTTTGGACCTTTCATAATGATAACTTTGTCAGGCAAAAATTCATCTCTGTATGAAAAATAAGGTTGCACTTCTTAAGGTAAACTAGATTGCTTTGACGGCCAACCTTGATTGATATGTGGCTGTGTGATTTCTCAACTCAACTCTCAACTCATCAAGACGTGAAAGAAAAACTTCTCACTTACATAACTTTAAAATCAAGGTTCTCATTCTCATGCCGTTCTGTGGTATTTGTGGGCGATCTGGATAATGCATCAGCAAGATAAAGAAGTTTGCCTTTCTTATACACAAGATTGAAATTGTAGTTTTACAATCTCAATCTTGTAGACAAGATTGAAATTGTAGTTTTACAATCTCAGCATCATATGTTTCAGTCTGGCTGGGGCTGAATGCATTGGCTTTGTCAAGATAGTGACTAAAGTTTGGTGGTCTGTTTTGATCTGGATAGGTCTACCATAAACATAATCATGGAACTTCAAACATGCAAACACAACTGCAAAAAGCTCTTTCTCAACCTGGGCATACTACATCTCAGTTTGGGTAACAGTTCTCGATGCATAAGTAACAGATTGATCCTCTTATAGAATAACTGCACCAAGACTAAATTTTGAAGCATCACAGGAAACTGTAACTGGCTTGTGAACATCATAGTACCTGAGTGTTGGTGGACTAGCAATTCTCTATTTCAGGACTTCAAATGCTCTTTGGTGTTGCTCTAACCATGACCAGGCTACATCCTTACATGTCAGCTCACTGAGTGGTGCTGAAAGTTGGCTCAAGTCAAGAATGAACTTGCCCAGGTAGTTGACCATGCCAAGAAAATGTTGCAGGGCTTGAACATTGTCTGGTGCTGGCATCTCAAGAATGGCTGTTTGTTTTGAAGGGTCTGGTCGTAGGGATGTACTGGTAAATAAATGGCCAACATAAGTAACTTCTTGTACCTTGAACTTGCATTTCTGTGCATTAAGCTTAAGATTCACTTGATGTGCCCTTTCCAGAACTTTTCTGAGGTTTCTGTCATGTTCTGCCTGATCACGACCTCCTACCAGTATATTGTCTACTATAATAGCACAAGGATACCCAGAAAAAATTTGCTCCATTGCACGCTGAAAGACTTCACTTGCAGAACTTATCCCAAATGGCATTCTCAAAAATCTGTGCCTGCCAAACAGAATACTTAAAGTAGTGAGCAATGATGATTTCTTGTCAAGCTGAATTTGCCAAAATGAACTCTTTGCATCTAAGACAGAAAAAATAGTGGTATTTGGCATCAAGGCTGCGACTTCTTCGACTGTACATATCGGAAGATGAAGTCTCTTTAATGCTTTGTTGAAATCTCATGGATCAGTACATATTCTAATGTCATCTGAGCTTTTCTTATGAGCTACCACCATAGAAGATACCCATTCAGTTGGAGTTTTAACTGCACAAATCGTACCTTATCACACCATTTTATCTAAAAAGGCCTTGATTCTGTCCTGCATGGCTGGCCTGACAACTGGACTGACTTCTGGGTTTAACTTCATGGAGTACACAACTGGATATTTGCATGGTATGTCTTCAAACAGATCAGCATAGGTAGAAAAAATGTACTGGGCAAAATAAGAGCAGTGGTCCTTTAAGCTAACATGATGGACTTCCTTATTAAATGAAAGCAATTCCATTTTCAAACTGTCTCTGAGCCCTAATAATGAGTGGACGTGGCTCTTGACCACATAAAATAATAAGTCGTAGCTTCTTCCAGAAGAGTAATATGAAAGCACTACTGTGCCTTCAGTTTGAATTTCTTCACCTCCATAAGCAACAAGCTTTGCACATCTTGCCAAGTCAAGCCTTTCACCTTTACACACTCTGGCAAATGTTTCTGCTGACACAACACTGAACTTGGAACCTGTATCAGCTTTGAGCTCTGTGGGTTTGCCATTTATCAGAACAGTACAAAATACTTCATTCTTTGCCCTTAAATCTGCTACACTTGACCGTTTCATGAAGCACTGACATACCATCAACATAAAGAGTAGAACTGCCACTGTCCAACTGATCAACTCATTTCTTAAAATGTTCCCTTTTAATAAAAGGGAATAAAGGAATGTGGGCCTTTTGATTTACAAAACCTATTGAAATTATTTCATTTATTGCATTTGTGGTATTGCTGATCAAAAGCTAAACATTTCTCCCTTTTAGATTCATGGCTTCCATCACAAATACGACAGTTAGCAATGAAACCAGGTTGGGGCCCATGCTTTGAGTTTGCTGACTCACTCTTATGCTTCACTAAGACTGTGCAAACTGTGGAGTTTGCTAGAAAGCTCTGGGGTTTACCAATGAGTGCTACAGGGGTTACAGTTGCTGCCATGTGCTTGGACCTGTTTCTTTTAATAACATGCTGCATACTATCAACATGAGCTTTGTCACTGTGCCTTCTAGAGCTGTTTTCATTTGTAAGCATATTTGTGTGGTTTTCTGTGAGCTCGTATATCTGACAAATCTCAGTGGCCTTATACAAAGTTAAATCACTGTCACAAAGCAAAATCTTTCTCATAGCATGATCTTTTATACCACACACAAGTCTGTTCTTTATCAATTCATCCCCTAAATCACCAAATCTGCACGTTTTGGCCTTATTTCTCAGGTTAGTTATATATGCTGCAAAAGTTTCACCATGCTTTTGATCCCTTGTATAAATTAAGTGCCTCTCCATTGTAACATTTGTCTGGGGGTTGCACATTTCTCTAAATTTATGTTTTAAGCTTTCAGGGTCCTCCCTTGACTCAGCCTGTACCACAATACGATGGTTTACCCCCTCTCCTGTATAGATAGCAGGTGCATATACAAATGAGTGCTCCCTTTCTATGGCTTCTGACCCAGCTAAATTAAGTACAATAAATGCCTTTGTAGGATTCTCTTTATCAGAAAATCCAGCCTGTATGAAAATGTCATAATCTTGCTCAAATACTCTCCAGTTCTCAGCAACATTTCTGTGAAATACAAGTGCACTGGGTTTTCGAAATCCATCTGCCATGCCCACAAAGTATGTGTTTGTGCATACACTGAAAATATGGCCCTTGTAATTATGTACAAACAAACTTTGTGAGCTTGTAATAACATTCAAATGCACAATAAACTCTTTGAAATAATGTACTTAGCAAAATATTGTCAGTAATGGTTGCACTTTTGCAAAATAGCTTTTCTATAACACTGCACAAACATGCAAACACTTTATACACTTATGATAATTTGGGCATCTTTACTTAATATGAAAAATCTATATTCGCAAAGCAAGCATTGAAAAATGCGGTCGTTTCCCCTTATTGTATTCGTTTTATGCAATTCGGACTTTATTTCAAACATTTTTCTTAGTAATTTGAATATTTTTATCAATATTGTACATATCTGTTTATGTAAATATCATTTAGAATGTTCTGTATGCCCTGTTTCATACTATACAAAAAGAAATAGAGCCGAGCAAGTTTTAATACCTGAAATTCATTTCTGACCTGTTTTGTGAAGTTTGCATATTTTAGGGATAATCTGCTCACGTATATTCTTCCAATTCTGTAAGTGCCTCTAGTCATTTTACCCAAGCCGCCTTCAACTTCATGCCCCTTGGATATGCCAGTTTCTGATTCCTTGTCCTTTAGACATGCCACTTCTGACACCATGTCACTCGTTCATCTCGAACCCATATGACAAGAAGGCTGGGGTTTCGTTTAGATGCTTTAATACACAGAAACACATCAGGATGGATAGCAGCATCATTAAATATGAACAAACTAGTTAACAGACAGACCTTACAACAGCTAACTACAAAATGGCAGTCTAGCTTACATGTGCTCAGTATTTATACACTTGTGCAAGCCCTTGGATAGCTTCTTAAAGTTATATACATACATACTGACCTACATATTGGTTATGACATTCTGCTTCCAGGAATCTTTTGTGATTGATGCGCATGAGCAGTCGGGTAACATTTCAGGAACACTGTAAGAGTTTATCCAAGAAAGGGCTCTGCAAAGTTGGACAAAGGTATCCAGGCACGCCTTCTAACGGGTCTATATTAAGTCAGCAAGACGGCATTACAGCGAATGCCATTTTGCCGACACATATAGAACAAAAGCTGACAACAGCGAAACCCCAGGTCACCAATTTTTTTCCCAGGGGAAAAAGAATCAGTAGGCCAACAAAACACAACACACCACTTAAAACAGTACAGAGTGGGGGGGGGGGCTTCTCCTCTCACACCCCCCAATGTGAGGGGATGACCCCCCACCTAAATATACCAACTCAGAGATCACACTACAGTAGGGTAAAGGGCAATGTCATGGCTCAGGCCAAGCAATTTTTTTCCCTGGGAAAAAAATCATTGACCTGAGCTCTCGCTGTTGTCAGCTTTCATTCAATATGTGTTGGCAAAAGGCATTCGCTGTAATGCAATTTTACTGACCTGAGCTCTCGCTATTGTCAGCTTTCATTCAATATGTGTCGGCAAAAGGCATTCTCTGTAATGCAATTTTACTGAATTACTATAGATCCCTTCTAACAGCTATGCCTGAACTTGCAGCCTGTGAGGTACCCTCAAGCAGCATGGGAAATTAACCTCATGGAAGCATTAGAGATGGATAAAAGAGTGGCTACTGTGAAGAAAATCTTCTTGTGGTCCTCCGCAGACACGGACTCATAGAAGGACTTTGAAAGCTCTTTATTCAAATCCCATTGCAGTTTGGTGAAATGTGCTAAGTAGTTCAGTGACCATAGGACAAAAGTCACTGAGACATAAATGTACTTTCTGAATCTGTCCAGTGCTCTGGACTCTTGGTTAGGGAGATGGACAGAGAAGTTCTCCTCTGCCAGCTCTCTCTTCATGGCTGCTACCACAACCATTGTATCAATGGGGACCCACTTGCTCCAGTGGGCCCTGTCCTTAGGAGGGGAAAGGAAACTATCTGGATGATGGGGGATGGGACAGTATCCAGTTACTTCCACACCCTGCAAGAGACTAGATCTATAAGTGCAACAGCTGGGGGTGTCACCTAAGATGTAGATGGGCCATGGAATCCTCCTGGAAAGGGGTATCGGAAGACCATCCACCTTTCTGCCTGAGGATTTCTAAGATGTCTCCACAGGACACCTCATTTGATGGAGACCTTGAGGACCCTTTCCCTTCATCAAAGTCAGTGTCTTTGGTGAGCAACTCCTGAGGGGAGTCTATGTGCCTCCTCTTGCACATTCTCTTGCAGAGGATCTCCTCAGTGGGATGGTTTGGGGAGGTGTCCAAAGAAAGGAGAAAGTCCTCCCGGGGAACTGTCTGGATGCTTGATAGAGGTGCTGTCCTTGCATGATAGGTCTGTGAGGATCACAGCTCAGACTCAATGGTGGCAAGGCTGTAGGATCCGAAGAAAAAAGAGTAGCTGTGACTCTCAGACAAGAGAAGACCCTCTCCATTACCTTGAAGGCAGAAAGACCAGGAGAAGTCATAGCTAGCTACACTGAACTGAAGCTCCAGATACTACAATACCCCTACCCTGCCTGGATTCCTGCCTCGAAGAGGGAGACAGACCCAAGCTGTCCAATGCCAAAGCCCCAAAGACCAAGAATGGCTCTGACAACGTCAGAGTTGAACCAAGTCCCACAGACCCGGTGCAGATGCTTTGGCTCTGAGATTTGACCTGGTCCAAGGGAATCATGCCACGCAGGTCACGGATGCAGTCGAAGTTAAAGACATAGCTGTTTTCGGATCCGATCTCAACGTTCTTGGAGTTCTCTGATCTGAAGGCTCTGAAATCTCTGCTCAGGTCACAGAAGGAGAAATCACAGTGTGGGAAACAGAGGGGAGACTCACAGATCCAATGGGAGACGGAGAGAGATAATCCCCATCTGAATCTTAGCTCTGAGGAATTTCTTCATCATCCTATCAACTTTGACTTCAGAAATGCTGCCGGAGGACCTGATGGAGGAAGTAGTGGTTTGGGGGTTAGACTCTCTCCTTGGGGTCTCTTGTAGAAATGGAGAGTGGAGTCAAGAAGAGACAGGCTCCACAGTGAATTCTGGGGATTGAGTCCCAGGAGACTTTGAATGAGCTAGTGTCATTTCCGATTGTTTCTGCTTCGGATCCAAGGTTTATGGATCTGATTTCTTTTTAATTTTTGTGGTGGACTTTGAGGTAGAAGATTACACTGGAGAGCCAATTGGAGACTGCTTCCTACATTCTCTGGCGTCTGAAGTGGTATGAGATGTTTCTGTGGGGGGTTGAGCCCCTGAAAAGGAAAAACATAAAGAGGAGGATGGTAGCAAGCCTTGTATATGAGCTTATTGCATCTATCATTGAGGGTCCTAGAATTAAACTCAGCACATATGGTGTAATCAGTATTCAGATGACCAGAAACCAGGCAATAAATGCACTCCTTGTGAGCATCAGAATTAGGGTTCCTATGCCCGCAGGAAGTGCATTTCTTAAACCCAGGGGATCTGTCAGCCATAATGACAGAAAAACGAAAGACAGATCACAAGGATTGATTTTTTTTTACCAGCAGTAGTAGGAAAGGAGATACCCACTAAGGGTAGAAAGAAAGAGAAATGAAGAGCAGAGAAGTACCAGCAATGGCACTGAGACTACCAGAGGAACAACAGAAAGAAAATAAAAAATTAACCTAACATACATAAATCTGATAGAAACTAACAGTAAGGCAGGAAGAGGTAACTAAATAGCAAAGGATATTAGAAACAAAAATTAAGGAGAATTACACTCACTGTAGAAAAAATACACCTCAAGCTCTGCAAGAAGTATTCACGTCTGTTGTGATAAGGCGGCAAATGAGATCTGAGGTACTGTAAGGTAACCAAGGCATTATAGGTAAAGGGAGGAGCTCGAGAGTTGGATCCAAGAGTCTAATAAATGTGGCTGAACCAGATACAAGGTCAGATCAGAGACCCATCTGCTGAGGAAGAATGAAAAGGACAACACCAGATTCATCCTTTATTCATCTGGCTAAATTAAGACATATATGGAAATCGGTCTCTTTAATATCTGAATCTGAAGTGGAAGCCAAGCACAAACTTTAAGCACTCAGAATTATATAAACCACTGCCCCCTTTTTTCTCCTGAGTATCCCAGTCATTTGATAAACATGGATTGGACATTTTACTGGACATTTGGATAATTCTTTTTATTTTTACTTTTAATTAATTAAGCACGGTTGTGGTGAATACTTCATTTATGTAGTTACTTATTTATTATAAAGATGACTTTTTTTACACTATAGCAAAAGTATGCTTTCTGATTTATTTCTAGGTTATAATGGAAATTGTTTTGCCTTTCGCAATATTGATAGCTAAAATGTATATAACATTATTCAGTATTAATATCAATAGTGCATATACCTTTGCAAACTTAAGGAGAATTATGAAATTTATTGAAAATTATCTTGAATGTATGCTTTTATTACAAAAATCCCATTCTGATGAAAAGTCGTGCTTGAACTTTGTGACAAATAGCTGGAGTTGCTATAATTATTAAAGGCACTGATATATGCACAGTTACATTTTATTTTGGACTAAATGGCAGAGTTTCAACTGCTTTCATTACTTTTGACGACCGTAAAATTATGGTAGCTTTTCTATATGGTCCTTTCAGGATTACCATATTTTTAAATACTTTATCAGCTGCATTACAATGTTTGGGGAACACTTCTGTAGTGCCTGGAGGGGCTCTACTTGACAGAGCTTTTTTTTCCATTAAAACAGTTGACTTCCTAAAAGTTGACTTTTCAAAAGCACAAAAAAACCCAAAATCAATATGGCAAAAATGGTTCACTATCTTCTTCTTCATTCGGCTTTTCCCGGTTAGGGGTCGCCACAGCAGATCATCTGTCCGCTCATGATTGGCAGTGGAGTTTTACGGTGTTGAGTTGCCAGCCCAGCGCCCAACCTTCCACAGAAGGCACACACATGCACACACTCACACCTAGGGCCAATTTAGAGTGTCCAATCCACCTACTGCATGTCTTTGGGATGTGGGAGGAAACCGGAGCACCCAGAGGAAACCCACGTGACCACAGGGAGGACATGCACACTCCGCACAGAAGGCACCCCAGCCGAGAATCGAACCGGAGAACCTCTTGATGTGAGGTGGCAACACTAACTGCTGCACCACCGTGGTCGCCCAAAAATGGTTCACTATCAATATTGCAGAATGTCAAAGTAAACCATCGAAAACGGAACAGCGACCGCATTACAATGTCAAATCAGCTGCTCAAAGCAGCAGATTTGACATTGTCTTCGAAAACATCACGTGATACCTGTATAGGAGCTCATATACATGAAACTCCTGTACAACATATCACATTTTTGCAGGGGGGCAAGCCCCCTGCTCCCCCCTGTGGGGGGCTGCACCCCCTGCTAACTATATATTCCAACTCCAAGATCGCACTACAGTGGGAATATGGGTGAATTTCCAAACCTCACTGTACCACAATCTCTGTACAGTTTGTCAAACACTTAAAGCCGAATGCAGTATTGCATTCGCATAAGTGTGTTCAATTTTGCACTTCATTCTACACTTTGTGAATGACAATCTGACATTCGGTATAATAACTACTGTCTGGTTGTCGTTCACAAAAAAGATAATAAAGCAGCAAAAACTCCTTTTTTTTCTTGCTTTTTTGCAGGGAGCAGGTCCCCTTGCACCCTCCCCCCGATGTGGAGAGCAAGCCCTCCACAAACCCCAAGCTTATATATACCAACACCACAGCTGTACCAACTCAAAGAAGGGGGAAATCTTCTTAAAAAGTGAATCACTGCCAGCATACAATTAGAAACTGAACTAGTATTATGTGATTTGTTTTTTTTTTCCTGCAGCATACTGATGCTCATGCACTTTTTCCTCTAGTATGTGTAGGGAAGCAAAAACAATCAAATCAGGCATATCACTGGATACTGTTCCAACTTTATTTTTTAATTATAACAACTCTGCAGCGCTATAACATATATATCACAAGACAATCTTCCTCCACTAGTCTTCCTTTCCTCTCCCTAAAAAGGAGCTAAAAGAGTACCAGCAGCAGCTCTAACCTTACTCTAGCAAAATCTAGCATTCTGATCAACAAAAGCAAGTATATAAAATAAATAACATTTTTGTAGCAATTACACTGCACTTCATTTTAACTCTGCAGTTTGGTTTGTGACCTGGTAACTCTTTAATCACGCTCAGTGCAGTATCTGGTTAACAACAATCAAACTCATATGTGTCCATAAGAAGAGTAAAATAAATAAGGCTAGTTTAACATTTAATAAAATGCTTTCAGAACAAATTAGTATGAAGAATTATCTTACTTCTTTGTTTCAACCATCAAGGAATGGAGCAGGTTATAAAGGAAAGGGACTGTTCTACCTGCACAAACAGTGGATATAAAAAGTGTACACACCCCTGTTAAAATGCTAGGTTTTTGTGATATAAAAAATGAGACTACAATAAATAATTTCAAAACTTTTCCCACCTTTAATGTGACTTATAACCTGTACAGTTCAATTGAAAAACAAATCTGTTAGGGGAAAAAAATACAAAAAATAAAAAACATACAATAAGCTGGTTGCATAAGTGTGCACACCCTTAAACTAATACTTTGTTGAAGCACCTTTTGATTTAATTAAAGCATTTGATCTTCTTGGGTAGGAGTCTATCAGCATGGCACATCTTGACTTGGCAATATCTGCCCACTCTCGATTGCAAAAGCGCTCCGAATCTGTCAGATTGCAAGCGCATCTCTTATGCATAGCCCTTTTCAGGTCACCCCACAGATTTTCTATTGGATTTAGGTCTGGGCTCTGGCTGGGCCCTTCCAAAACTTTAATTTTCTTTTGGTGAAGCCATTCTTTTGTTGATTTGGATGTATGCTTGGGGTCACTGTTGTGTTGAAAAGTGAAATTCCTCTTCATCTTCAGCTTCCTAGCAGACACCTAAAGGTTTTGGGCCAAATGTGACTGGTATTTGGAACTGTTCATAATTCCCTCCACCTTGACTAAAGCCCAGTTCCAGCTGAAGAAAAGCAATCCCAAAGCATGATACTGCCACCACTATGCTTCACCGTCGGGATGGTGTTCTTTTGGTGATGCAAAGTGTTGTTTTTGCGCACACGTATCTTTTGGAATTGTGGCCAAAAAGTTCAACCTTGGTCTCATCAGACCATAACACATTTTCCCACATGCTTTTGGGAGACTTGATGTATTGTTTTGCAAACTTTAGCTGGGCCTGGGTGTTTTCTGTGTAAGAAAAGGCTTCCGTCTTTCAATCCTACCCCATAGTCCAGACATATGGAGAATACGGGAGAGTGTTGTCACGTAGTACACAACCAGTATTTGCCAGAAATTCCTGCAGCTCCTTCAGTGTTACTGTAGGTCTCTTGGCAGCCTCCCTGACCAGTTTTCGTCTTGTCTTTTCATCAATTTTGGAGGGATGTCCAGTTCTTTGCAATGTCACTGTTGTCCCATATTTTCTCCACTTTTTGATGACTGTCTTCACTGTGTTCCATGGCATATCCAGTGCTGTGGAAATTTTTTTGTACCCTTCTCCTGACTGATACCTTTCAACAATGAGATCTCTTTGATGCTTTGTAAGCTCTCTGCGAACCATGGCTTTTGCTGTAGCAGGCAACTGAGTAAATGTCAGGAAAATCCTACTAGGACAGCTGAACTTTATTTGGGGCTAATCAGAGTCTCTTTAATTGATGGTAGGTGTGTACCCAAGAAAACTAAATGTTGTAATTAAATCAAAAGGTGCTTCAACAAAGTATTAGTTTAAGGCTGTGCTCACTTATGCAACCAGCTTATTGTACGTTTTCTATTTTTTATATTATTTCCCCTAACGGATTTGTTTGTTTTTCAGTTGAGCTGTACAGGTTATAGGTCACATTAAAGGTGGGAAAAGTTTTGAAATAATTTATTGTGCTCTCATTTTTTTATATCACAAAAACCTGGCATTTTAACAGGGGTATGTACACTTTGTATATCCACGGTAGTACCTGATTCATTCTATGCAATCTACATCTAGGAATTTTGAATCTGATTCCATTCTCAAACCATAAGGAATATGTAGCTTAAATGATATGAAACAGTATAGTAAACTGTACCTTCAAGTCTCTGAGCTGGTTATCTGAAGCTGCAAAGTGGGTGAGATTTTCCAAAATAACAAGCTCCTTTAACTCATCAATACCGTTACTGCTGGCATTCAGGACAAGTAATGACTTCTGCAAGATATAACATTTGCTAATAGTTAACTTCTTACTAAATCATTGTCTTTCAAAATTGTCTTCTAATAGCTATGAACAAGAAATCATTTTCCCTCATCCTCAGAATTACTTTTACTGCATGTAGAAATGCTTGTGTAAAATATATTAAGTTTTCCTCATTCTTAGCCATGTTCTCTGGTAGGAAATCTACAATGCAGAGTAAACTACTCTTTGAAAATCTGAGATGCCAAAAAGGTTTACAAAAATCCCACATGATCATGGTAAATGATGCTGTAGTATGAACAAAACTCTTGAGATTTATTTATTTAATTTTGTTTACAGGGGTAGAGCACTGATCAAATTTGATCATTTGCAGGATAACCCCAAGTTACATACGTAGTAAGCAACTTTTAAATAAAATCAAAGGTATAACTAAATTATACATTAAACTCGTATAATATAACATAGAAGTAAAACAATCTACACATGTACATGGTTTACAACGAAATAGGATCAGGAGTGTAACAATGCACAATACAGATGTAATAGGTGAGGTAAATATGATACAGTCAAAATAATGGACATAGTGTGTGCAAGAAAGGGGGGGCATTTTAGCAGGGAAGAGAACAGAAACTGTAGAATACTAACAGCTGCAATATAAGAGTTAACAGGAGAAGTGGATATTAGGTATACAGTAGGGAATGCATAAAAAAGACTGGGAAGCAGTGAGTATGAGTTTATATTATGAAGAGATTAGGAGATTAAGCAGGCAAAGTTTGCTGAGATAAATGTAATAGTACAACCATGAGAGTCAGGTGACAATGCCTGTGTTCTGATAAGTGACCTTACATTGTTCAGCTAGGTATTGTCTGAAATAATACCAAACGAAAACAGTCCTTGAACCCAATAAGGAATCAGATGCAAAAACCAGAGAATACAAGAAAAAGAAAAATAATCTGGTTCCACACAGCAGTGAAAATCAATATGTCCTTTATTGTAGTAGGTAAGCGCTTTCTCGGAATAACATCCGCTTCATCAGACCAACAAAGATAGAATAGCAGTTACATTTTTAAACACTAAAACATCCAATCAAAAATCAGATAAAATGTGCATCATAGCTAAAAGCCATGTGATAAAAAGCATCTGTAGAATATATAGATCGTTTGAATAAAACAGACTAAATGAACAATATGTACTTAAAACTGGTAAATACAATAGGAAAAAATAATAAAAGATGGACTATTGAAACATATAACATAAAATATTAAAAGAGAGATCAATGCTTTAATGGCCGTGCTTTAAGGAAGGGTTTCAGGGAAACTTTGTTGTTTAAACCAGGAGGTTTATCAGCTTGAAAGCGCAAAATCCATTTCTGTTCACTAGATTCTGTTCTATTATTTATGTCACCTCCTCTCTTGGTACTATGCAGAATCTCTAGTACCATAAAGCTAAATTTATGTTCTTTACCCTCTTTAGCTATATGTAGTGATAGTGCGCTGGTTTCTTTAACATTCCTGATATCCCTAAGGTGTTCAAGTATTCTATCCTTAAACACTCTGTTCGTTTTCCCTATGTAAAACGAGAAGCAGGTAGTACAATAGCAAAAATAGACAACATTTTTTGTTCGACAATCTGCATAAAACGCAGTATCTATCTTAAAACCCAAAGTGGGATGTGTGAAATGATTACCAATATGTATATGTGTACAGGCCATACAATTCCTACACATATATGTACCAAGTATATCAGATATTATAGTTGATTTTGTATTAAAGGATCAATAACAGAGCTGACTCTTAAGTGATCTATTATTTCTAAAAGCAAAATCTGGCTGTGTGCCAATGCCCCCATTCAACTCATGTACAGTAGACAGAATATCCCAGTTCTTTTTAATAATATCACATGCTACATGCACATTACTGGCAAAGGTCAATGGCATCCTTAGTTTATTCCTAGAGGTATCAGTGGAAGAATCACTTGAGAAAGTATTGTCAATATTATCCCTGTTGTTAATACTAGTGGGGAGGGGGGAAAAGTATGGCTGGCACTTACCTGATCTATGCCGCCATCCTTCTGCTATTTGAGAATCAATAAGTTTACCACAATAGCCTCTTTCTAAAAATTCTTGTTTAAGTGTTTGTAAGGCAACAATGAGACTATAATCATCATTAAAGTCTCATAGTTCGAAATATCTGTCCTTTCAACACATTGAATTTCTTATGATTCGGATGCATACTGCCATAGTGTAGAACATTATTCTTTCTAACAGTTTTCTTATACAAAGTAGTAGACACAGTGGATAAATTATTTTTAGTAACTTTAACATCCAAAAACTCTACTTCTTTATCAGAATATTCATAGGTAAATCTCAAAAAATTATTCAACTGATTTAAGTATAAAAGAAACTCTGGTAGCCGCTGCTCTGAGCCATGCCACAGCAAAAAAATATCATCCACAAAACGTTTATACTATTTGATGTTAACCTGGTATTCATTATTCGAAAGTACATGTTTAGCTTCCCAATTAGCTAAGGATAGGCTGGCGTAGCTATTAGCACAAGCTGTGCCCATAGCTACGCCAACTTTTTGTGCATAATAAACATCATTAAAAATAAACACATTGTTTTCTAGGATGATTTCCAAAAGTGTGCAAATAAGTGTCACCTTAGTATCAGGGGTGTTTCTCTCACACAGTAATTCTCTGACATTTTCAATTCCCCATTCACTGGGTATAACAGTGAACAATGATTCAATATCCAGAGTTACAAATAAACATTGTCCTAAGATAATTTCATTTTGTTTAGATAGCTCATTTAAAAAAAAAAAAAGAAGTTATGTACTCACCATAACATTCCATCTGAGTAGGTAATCTTCATTTGTCAGCAACCTGTGGGTATCGGATCTCAGCCGGCAGCTTCAAACAGCTAAGATCCGAGCTCCAAGCTCCTCTCCCTTACCCATAATCCCCTGCTAACCCTTCCTGACCTCAGATCGAGTTTGCTTAGTAACACAGAGTATTACAACACAGAAATCAGCTCCAAATCCTAACTTAAGGTTATCTGGAAACAAGGGCTAGGAATCCTTCTAGTACGCACTATAGGTCAGGGGGATGGAGAGGGGGTCGGTTGCTGACAAATGAAGATTACCTACTCAGATGGAACATTATGGTGAGTACATAACTTCTTTATCTGAAGTAGTTAACTTCATTTGTCCATCAACCTGTGGGACAGAGTCCCCAGCTACACAAACCTTGGGAGGTCCTCATGGAAGGATATTCCGGAGCACTGCAGAGCCGAAGGATGCTCTCCCTCTGGAAATTATGTCCAACTTGTAATGGTTAATGAACATATTAGATGAAGCCCAAGTGGCTGCTGAACAAATGTCATCCAAGGAAACTCTGGACCAAAAAGCAGCAGAAGTAGAAATTGATCGAGTAGAATGGGCGTGGACTCCTTCAGGTTCAGGTCGACCAGAACTCTGATATGCAAGCAGGATACATTGGGAAATCCATCTGGACAATGTAACTTTTGATACTGGTTTTCAGTTGGTCAGATTTCCTGTAACCAGCGGTCCTGTGCAGGTAAAACTTAATTGCCTGTGTACGTCCAGGGAATGCAACTTATATTCACCTTTGTTCTGGTAATTTGGAAAGAATACTGGTAAATTAATGGATTGGTTGATGTTGGGTTCCGACACGACCTTGGGCAAAAAGGAAGGATTGGTCCTGAGGGAAACTCTGTCTTTCTGAAAAAACAAGTATGGCGGTTTGGCGCAAAGGGCTTGAAGTTCCAAAACCCTTCTGGCCGAGGTGATGGCAATAAGAAAGGCCGTCTTCCAAGATAAGAATTTTAGATCCACCGAGGCTGCAGGCTCGAACGGGGGAGCTGTCAGAGATTGGAGAACAAGAGTTAAATCCCATGGAGGAACTGGATCTTTAACAGGGGGTCTCAAGAGGAAAGTGCCTTTTAAAAAGGTCTTACATAATTTGGAAGAGGCCAGGGGGCTGAGATCACTTCCCACATGATAGTGGGAGATTGCAGCTAACTGGACTTTGACTGTAGAGGAGCTAGCACCCTGGTAGAACAAGGTTGATAAGAATTCTAGCACTGTTGGTAACGGAGCTGTAAAGGGATCTAAGTTTCTGTGCCCCGCCCAAATAGAAAAACGTTTCCATTTGCTATTATAAACCTTCCTCATAGAAGGCTTATGAGTGGCTACTAAAATAGCCTTGACAGATGAGATACCAGGAGTCCTTGCTATCACTGGAACCGGATCAACCAAGCTGTGAGCTTAAGGTTGTCCAGGTTCAGGGTTGTCAATCCTAGTGGGTGAGAGATCAGATCCGGAGTGGGATCTAGAACCCATGGGGGGTTCACTAGGTGAGACCATAGGCAAGGGACCCATGCTTGACGAGGCCAGAATGGGGCTATGAGGATCACTCTGCTCCCCAACCAACGTGCTTTCTGCAAGAATTTCAGCATTAGGGGAAGAGGTGGATAAGCATAAAGTAGACTGGATGGCCAAACATGCACCAGAGTGTCTCTGGGGGATTCCCCTGGTGGGGGAATTAGAGTGAAGTAGTTGCTGCACTTTGCGTTCGAAGGAGACGTGAAGAGATCGCAGCAAGGTTGACACCATTTGAGGAAAATTTGCTTCGCCACTCTCAGGTTCAGAGACCACTCGTACGGTGAAAGGATGGTTCGACTCAACCTGTCTGCCAAGATGTTCGACGTGCCCGGAATGTGCGTTGATATGAGAAAGCGTTTGGTGGAGATCGCCCATTCCCAAACTCTCATGGCCTTTCGACAAAGTGGGTAGGATCTGGTTCCCCCTTGTTTGTTGATATACCAGATGACTGACATGTTGTCTGTCTGAATTGCAATAGTCCCCAAGGGAAGAAGGGCTGGAGTGCTTGCAACGCAAGAAGCACCGCTCTCATCTCTAGGACACTGATGTGCAACAAGGTCTCCGATAGGGTCCACGTGCCTTGGACGGTTCTGCCCATACAGTGCCCCCCCTACCTCAGGTGAGAAGCGTCTGTGGTCACTGTGGTTAGAGGGTAGGACATAGAGAAGGGACGCCCTTTCTGGAGGTCCGGAGACTGGAGCCACCAGAGTAGGGCTTTCTTGCAAACCCTGCTGAGGGGAATGGGTGAATTCAGTGGGTGTTTCAGGATGGACCACTGAACCTGTAGAGTCCATTGTAGTACCCTCATGTTCAGGCGTGCTAAGGGTAGCAGGTTGATAGTTGCCTCCATGGAGCCTAGAGCCCTCAGAACCAATTCCGCTGAAGGAGCCGGGTAGTTTAGAAGGGCTAGCACATGGAGCTTCAGGGTCCGAAGTCGGTCCGGAGTCAAAAAGACTTGCAAAAGGTTTGTGTTCAATCTGGCTCCAATGAAGTCTAAGACCTGGGTTGGTTGAAGAGAAGATTTTTTGACATTGATTGTGATTCCCAGTCGGGAGGCCAGATGGAGGAAATAATCTCTGGTTGAGCACAGTAGATGCCTTGTGGGGGCGGACAAGAGCCAGTCGTCTAGGTACGGAAAGACCTGTATTCCCTGAAGTCTCAGGTGGGCTGCTACCACTGCTAATACTTTGGTGAACACCCTGGGGGCTGTGGTGAGACCAAAGGGAAGGACCCTGAACTGGTAGTGGCTGGCTCCTAGCCGGAAGCGGAGATACCTTCTGGATCGCCTGTCCATCAGAATGTGGTAGTACGCGTCCTTGAGGTCTATGGAGCACATCCAGTCGTTCTCCTGCAGGAGTGGGAGAATGGATTGAATGGTGACCATCCGGAACTTCTCTTTGGCCACTGACAGGTTTAGAAAGGATAGATCGAAGATTGGTCTTAAGTCCCCCGTCTTTTTTGGCACCAAAAAGAACCTGGAGTAAAAGCCTGATCCGGATTGGTCTGGGGGGACGTGATGGATTGCTCTTTTTTCTAGCAGCTGGAGAATTTCTGTGGCTGCTGCCTCCCTTTGATTGGGTGGAACATCGGGGAGGATCCGGGGTTTGGGAGGAAGATTGAGAAAAGGAATCTTGTAACCTCTGGATATGATCCGAAGCACCCAGCGATCTGTTGTAATGGACTCCCACATTGCTAGGTGCCTCGAGAAACGCCCCCCGACTGCCTCCAGAGTGGAGCAGTTGGGTAACCCTTCAGGGTTGCTGCGCGAGCCGATCAGAAAAGGGTTCTCTCGACCCGAAATTCTTCGGTCCCCCTCTGCCACTGGTCCGGCTTCCACCTTGTCCTCCTCTGCCTCTGAAGGATGAGGGGTCCGGAGCGAAATGGGACTGTTGAGATTTCCGGAACCACATCTTCTTCTGTCCCTTTTGGTTCCTAGAGAAGGACCTCTGGGGATCAGAAGCGGACTCTGATGGCAGACAACATCTTCCCGTCTTTCTTGCTCTGGACCAGTGTGTCGCTGACAGTCTTGCCAAAGAGGGAAGAACCGTCAAACGGGGCATTAGCGAAGGACGCCTTGAAGGGTTCCGCAAAATCGCAATGGTGGAGCCAAGCATGCCATCATAAGACAATGCCCGCTCCGCTAGCTCTAGTGGCCCCTTCCGTGGCATGGGAGAGTAACCGCATAGAGGTGTTAGAAATGGATTTGAGAGTGGCCATTCGGTTAGTGAATACTTTCTTATCCTCGGCCGACATGGACTCTGGGGGCGACCTGGCATATTCTTTGATGAGATCCCGCTGGAGTCGTATCACATGTGCCATATAATTCAGCGACCTTACCGAGAAGGTGGCTGAAGCAAACATCCGCTTCCCCAAACGGTCCATTGTCTGAGACTCCTTGTCTGGAGGATGGACCGAGGAACTCTCCTGGGCCAGTTCCTTTTTAGTGGCGGCCGCCACCAACATGGCATCTACAGGAGCACCCTTGCTCCAACAAGTCCTATCGGAAG
The DNA here is from genome assembly GCF_019279795.1 of Protopterus annectens. NCBI lineage: Eukaryota > Metazoa > Chordata > Ceratodontiformes > Protopteridae > Protopterus > Protopterus annectens. Next base: position 1,016,190,364 of record NC_056732.1, on the reverse strand, counting down.
GGGGACTAAGAATTTTATCAGTCCTTCTGGGAATGGGCTCCACAGTTTCTGGCTCCTTCCATGCCCTGGTAGTAATCAGGTCTACCAGGGGGTCAGCGGGAGGGGACACCCAAGAGGTAGATGGTCCTGCGTCAAATGCCTCCAGAAACACAGACTCATCCGAGGAAGGTTTTTGGGTAGACCACCCCCCTCTAATTCGAAGCATTTCCATGATGTCTCCGAAGGAGATGTATTCGGGGGGTGACCTTGGGGAACCTTCCCCTTCCTCTAAATCTGTGTCTGTTGTCAAGGACTCAGGTGAGTCCAAGTGCCTCCTCTTGCACTTACGTTTGTGAGGAACCTCCTCGGGGGGGGGGGTTGTCCGAGGAGACCTCACCAACCACATCTTGTTCCTCCAAGGGAACTATCTGGGATGTAGGAGCAGGCTGTCCCTGGGGCCGGGTGATGGAAGGTAGGCCCGTCTGACAGGGAGTGCAGGGTGGAGCTGTAGCAGAAGCCTGGGGCCTCGAATCCCTCGATAGAACCCTCTCCACAACATCGAACGCCGAAGGGGAGCTGCTCTCCCTGGGATCCTGATGGCCAGTATGCTCCGCCCGAGATGGAGCCGAAGACACACTGACACCTCTGGATCCAAAGCTCAGCTCCTCTTGGCTCTAACAGCTCAGATCCAAAAAGGGACCCGACAAACTCGAGGGTGCCGTCGGCGCCGAAGTACGAGGTACTATCGGAGCCGACACTCCCAGGGCTGCAACGCTACCCGGCTCCGAACCCCGGAAGTGGGTCGGAGAAGGAGCAATCGGGGCGAAAAAGGGGGTTGAGCTCCCAGGAGGCAGGAGCACTCCCATCTGCAGCTGGGCCTGGAGGAACCTACGCATCATCCGGTCCATGTCTGCATCGGATAAGCTTCTAGTACACCTAGAAGAGGCCACCGAGGCAGGACGGGAATGCCGCCTCGATGACCTCGAAGGCGACCGGGTCTCCTCTTCCTCCGGCTCCAGAGAAAAACGGGGTGAATGGAGCCAGGAAGTAGAAGGGCCGGAGGCCTTGGGAGAAGCCGCTTGCTTGGCCGGCGGGGCCGAGGAGGAAGACTCGGCCCGCCGCTTGTGGTGCTTCTCCTTTCTACGCTCTCTCCTAGCTTCCCTCTCCTCCTGGCCTGCAGTGGGAGGGTGAGTCCCAGCCAGGGGAGCAGGGATGGAAGGTGGCACTGCCGCAGCCGCGGCAGGTACCACGGAGGAAGAGGAGGACGAAGTCGGATCCGGGGGCAACAGTCCTGCCAAAACCAACTTCGACCTCCTGTCCCTCAAAGCCCTGGGGTTGAAGGCTGCACAAATAGTGCAGCCTGAGGAGAGGTGGTCAACCCCAAGGCAAATAACACACCGAGTGTGGCCATCCACTGGGGACAGCTTATGGCCACACTCGGTGCATTTAGAAAAGAAGGCTTTAGGGGCCTCAGACATGACTCAGAAAAAAAAATTAAACACTAGGCCCAACACAGACACGCCTTGACACACACACGGGGAGGACAAACTAACTAAATACACTTAAGTTTAACTACAAAAAGCGCTAATAAGGCAATAGACTAGGGGTAACACACACACACATTTTTAAACAGTTAGAATAAGGAAAAGAAAGATTTTTCTCACAGAATACGTTCTACCCACGCCTGGAAGCTTGCTCAAAGCTGCTGACTGAACCGTGGCAAACAAGATCTGAGGTCAGGAAGGGTTAGCAGGGGATTATGGGTAAGGGGGAAGGAGCTTGGAGCTCGGATCTTAGCTGTTTGAAGCTGCAGGCTCGGATCCGATATGGATCCGATACCCACAGGTTGATGGACAAATGAAGTTAACTACTTCAGATCTCTTAGTATCCTTTAAAACAGTGCTACAATTAGCCAAGGCAGCATGCAAAGTCTTTTCTACAAAAATAGAAAGTGGCTCAGTTACCCAACCTCGGCCTGAAACTATAGGGCGCATAGGTGGAGTTAAGGGATTCTTATGTATTTTGGGTAGACCATATATCAAAGGGACTGTTGGATGTTCTACCTTGAAATACTCAAACAGTTGCTCAGATATCATGCCTGTTATTAATAAATCAAAGATCAAAAACTGCACTTGTTCTATGACACTACTGAGTATATACATAGGTAAAATGTCCATTCGTTGAGCCAGAACAAAGGTTAAACCTCTGTTAAACACAGATAATTGTGAGTCAGTTAAAGTTAAAGTAGAGATATTGTGAACTAAGCTTGTTTGTATCTCTTTCCTGACCTTATTTCGTCCTCCTGGCTGTGTAGTCGTTGTGTACGTTGATTTTGCAGGCGATTCCTCGATCTGCCTCTTATAGGCAGAGGTTCTTTCAATAAAAAATGTCCAAGGTTGGAGCCTGATAGTACAGAGACCTGCTCTGTGGAATTCAGACTCACACTGGAAGCCATGCTTGTTTTAGGTCTAACAGCTGCAGTGCTTGTACTAGCATCAGAGTGACTGCTTACAGCAGCTACAGAAGTATTTAGGTTGACTTCTGAAACAATTCCCTCACTTACAGGAACAATAGGAACATTGGGTAAAAGTTCTGTGGGTTCTGTAGAAGTGGTAGTTTTAACAGCATTTGCATATGCTGCTTGTTCATCTGAAACAGTTGAATGCAATGCAGTTCTGGGTCTTAACAGAGCTCCACCCATTTCCTGTTATATGCTGTATGTTGGAGTTAGTATTTACCCAAGAGAAGATATTACCTTCTTTAAAATCCTTCAAATTCCTTTGTAATTTTTTTGTTTTTGGTAGCAGAAAGTCTCTTGTCATATCCAGTAATATTTGCAAACAACACATCCATTTTATCACCAACAAGTTCATCTGAATAGGTATTGTTAATTATGTTTTGCAACTCAGTGATTTCATTAGATAGTTTTAGCTCCTCTGGTCAAAAAAAATTCGATAAGGAGCTTCATATATTTAGTGCTGCACTCAAGGTTAAGTAACTGCCAGCACCTAAGTAGCTCAGGATAAGCTTGCCCATAACTGGGCATGGTGAGAACACTAAGTCCCCTTGGTGCTATATTAAGGCTCAGTGAAGCCTCAGGATGAAAGCGCTGCCACTGCAAGCGCTTAAACTTATAAAGTTTATTCTCCAGATTGCGATAGTTATCTCTGAAAGCTGCAGATAAATCAGGATTATCTGGAGTCAGTGATGTTGTCTGCATATAAATTCCATTAAGTAATGGATTAGTTTGAAAGTCCAATAAAGTAGACAAACGATAGTTGTTCCTTCTATTAGATGGCAAATCCATTAAAGGTACAAAGTTGTCCAAACGATCCATTTCATTTCCTGCCATGCTTGGTTCAAAGATAAATATACCAAACGAAAACAGTCCTTGAACCAAATAAGGAATCAGATGCAAAAACCAGAGAATACAAGAAAAAGAAAAATAATCTGGTTCCACACAGCAGTGAAAATCAATATGTCCTTTATTGTAGTAGGTAAGCGCTTTCTCGGAATAACATCCGCTTCATCAGACCAGCAAAGATAGAATAGCAGTTACATTTTTAAACACTAAAACATCCAATCAAAAATCAGATAAAATGTGCATCATAGCTAAAACCCATGTGATAAAATACATCTGTAGAATATATAGATCGTTAAAAAATTGAATAAAACAGACTAAATGAACAATATGTACTTAAAACTGGTAAATACAATAGTAAAAAATAATAAAAGATGGACTATTGAAACATATATGACAAAATATTAAAAGAGAGATCAATGCTTTAATGGCCGTGCTTTAAGGAAGGGTTTCAGGGAAACTCTGTTGTTTAAACCAGGAGATTTATCGGCTTGAAAGTGCAAAATCCATTTCTGTTCACTAGATTCTGTTCTATTATTTATGTCACCTCCTCTCTTGGTACTATGCAGAATCTCTAGTACCATAAAGCTAAATTTATGTTCTTTACCCTGTTTATCTACATGTAGTGATAGTGCACTGGTTTCTTTAACATTCCTGATATCCCTAAGGTGTTCAAGTATTCTATCCTTAAACATCCTGTTCGTTTTCCCTATGTAAAATGAGAAGCAGGTAGTACAATAGCAAAAATAGACAACATTTTTGTTCAACAATCTGCATAAAAAGCAGTATCTATCTTAAAACCCAAAGTGGGATGTGTGAAATGATTACCAATATGTATATGTGTACAGGCCATACAATTCCTACGCATATATGTACGTCTTGGCATAGCAGTCTGTAGCCAATTTGCTTTTTTCCAATGTGTTGCAGTTACATTCATACCTAGAGGAGCTAGCGATGAAACGGCATACTTTATTAGAAAGATACTGTAATTTAGTAGTGTTTTTATAAGGTAATGGCAAATAAGAGTAAGTCATATTATAGTTGTGCAAGAAAGACACTTTTGACTAAGGTTACTCTAGCAGGTTGTGAGAGGAAATGATATATCTTCTGGACACAGAATAGGAGATAGCTGACTTTGGATCTGATTTTCTGAATGTAATCTTGGAAGTTGAGGGTCTGGTTAAGCTAAATGCCAACGCATCTCAATGATACTGGACTGATGTGATGGATTCAATTAGTTAGGTGTTTGATATGGAGAGGGCTAGTGGCTTTAGTAAATCTCTTCTTTGTGCCAAACAACATGTACTTTTTTTTGGGGGGGGTGAGTAGTAATTTTCAGAACAAAGCAACGTGAAGGCCAGCTAGAAGCTGATTTTGGATGATGTGAGAAATGTTGGAGGTATGGATAATAATGTCATTAATTGTAGATGAGGAAGGTCAAGAGGCAGTTTTTTTTATCAAAATTAAGACTATTACAAGAATTGATCCCTGAGGAATCCCTGAAAAAGTGAAGGCTGTAGCTGATAAATCAAGCCCAATTTCAGCTGTGAAAGCTCAGTTGATCAGGAAATCATAGATCCAATGAGCAAATTCAGAGTTTACACCAACATCTTATAACTGGGATAATAGGAAGAAGTAGTCAAGCAGGTCAAAGGCACAAGTAAGGTCAATGAATAATGCCCCAGTGAGGTTACTTTTATCCACGTTAGTGACGATGTTGTCAGTGAGTGTGAGGGCAGCAGTCACAGTGCTAATAATACCTGCTGAAAAGCCATGCTGCTTCTAAATGTAAGTGGTATTTGTCAAGGTAATTGATGAGTTGGTTGTAATTGATTTTTCTGAGGATTTAACCAAGAGCAAGTAGTACTGAAAAGGAATGGAAATGGGAAGCTGAGGAGGGTTTGTGATCCTTTGGTACAGGTCTGCCAAAGGCTGATTTCCAGATAGAGGGCATGGTATTGGTTGTGAGGCTAAGGTCGTAGATGTGTTTTTGTGGGGGGTGACTATGAAATTTCCAAAGTGGTACAGAAACCAAGGGCAGAGATTTTCAGAACCAGAGGGAGATTCCAGAGGAATCTGTTCTACTACAGGTGTAATTTATTTGCTTGAGATTTTGGAGAAGTAGAAGGGTGGTATTTATTCTGGCAGATCTGGGTGAATTTGTGTGGAAGACGATATAATGTTCTGCTGTGTGGAAAGATTGGGATATTCTCTGAGAAAATCATTAAGCCAAAAGTTTCCAGTAGAGCAAGGGCATACAGCCAGAAGAGGAAAGTGCTTTAGGTGGATTTCTACCAGACATGTTATGTGCCTCACACCAAAAGTTTAGGGGAGTGAAGGAGGAGGATTTGTTTTGATTTGAGGTGCTTAACTTTATGCCTGTATGTTGCTTATTTCGTAATGTTCCATAACGTAGTGTATTGTTCTCTTAAAGTTAGGAGTGGGGTAATTTTTCTAGAATTTTCAAGTTTCATTATGTAAATGCATTAGAGTTTTCAACTCTTTTGAGAGCCAGCCAGTGTTGTTATGTTTAGATAGCCTAGAGATCATTGGAAAGTGTGTGTTTTGAAGGTCTAGTAAAAGCTGTGAGAATAAGTTATCAGCAGAGTTTGAATCAGTGAGGCTGAGAATAAGGAACTAGTGTCTTATTGTAATACGAGCTTTCAGTTGTTTTGTGGGGGAGTTTTTGGCCTGTAGGAGATAGTTCTAGGGGAATATTTTATTTTTAGATTTTGTATGTTAAATGTTAAAGGGCAGTACTCACTGAAAATGGGTAGGTGATTTGTGATGCTGGAGATATTGCTGAGGTAGGAGATAATTATGAAGTCTAGACATGAATAGTGGTTAGTTTTAACATTAGGTCTGGCAGTAACAGTCAGCATTTGAAGGAGTTGGAGTCTGGTAAGGAGCTCTGAGATCACAAGGTGCAGAGGGCCTAAGAAATTTAAATTGAAGTCTCCAAGGATAATTTTGCATTTTTCTTAGGGGATGTTGGTCAGGATGCTAGTCAACAGATACATGAATTTTGCCAGAAAGGCAGGGGAACGTAGATAGGCAATGTAAGGTTGTTTAACCAAACTTACCATAACAGTAGATGTTTCAATAATGACTGCTATAGTAGCCTAAGCTATACAGGTTATATCCTGCCATGACTATAATAGTCATTCAACTTCCAAAACTTCAGGTGACCTTCCATGCACCCAAAGCATTAGCTTCAGCTGAGCTGACAGATTTGGATGCTAAGCACTTCACAGCTTTCATGTAAACAAAGAGGGGTTTAGCTAAAGCCCTGAGAAGGACAATGCTAAGAAAATAATACTAAATGTATACACCCTGGCAAAAAAGTACAGTTGTTTAACTAAACTTAACCATAACAGTAGATGTTCAAATGATCACTGATGCAAGAGCCAAGGCTATATGGGTTATATCCTGCATGTGCTATAACAGCTGGTCAACTTCCAAAGCTTCAGGGCACTTTCCGCACATCCAGACAGCTTGGGCTGACCTAACTAAAAAGACAGGTTTTGGAGCCAAACCCTGCAGAGCTTTCCTGCTACTGAGAAGAGCACTCCTCTGCAAGCTTTCGAGAATAGAAGGTCGGATAATGCTGTTCCATTACTGGGCAGATGAAAAAGGTTTGGGTGCAAAGCTCTTCAGAGCTTTTATGCCAATAGAAGGAGGGAGGATAAAGCCCAGAGAAGGACAATGCTTGGAAAATAATACTAAATGTCCACATCCTGTCCATTAAAAAAAAATACAAGGGGGATTGAGGAAAGGAGCGGCTACTACATGAGTGATCATTCCAATATCTACTATTAAGGAAAGTTTATTTACACAACTGTACTATGTTCTTCATATGGATCACTGCTACAATAGCCTAAGCTATATGGGTAGATTGCCATAGATTAACATGACTGGGAGGAGAAGGATGAGGATCCGGCAGACCCAGAGAATGACCCCAGCAAAGTCTGTTCTAGACCTACAAAAGGAATCTAGTTTACAGCACTTTGTAAAAGTACGCAGAGAAGATCTAGTTCTGTTTCTAGAATGCTTCTAGAATCCACCCCTTTTCAAAAAGCTACAGATGAAGCCAAGGCCCTGGCAGAATGAGCCTTGACCTTACCTGGAATAGTTTTGCTGTGGTGAGTATAACAAAAAGTAACAGCACAAGACAACCATTTCAAAATATTCTGCATTGAAACAGGTTGTTTTTTCTTACTATCACAAGAAATGAGAAACCGATAACATATTCAGAAAGATTTAGTTCGGTAAAGATAGTACCTAAATTGTCTGTAGGCATCCAAAGTAAGGAATATGCTTTCTGTCATTTTAGGGAGATGAATAGCTTTGTATAAGATAAACATGGATATAATTTCAGACATAAATAAAGAAATAGTTCTTAAAGAAACCCTATTTTTGTGGAAAACGGGATAAGGTTGACTCACCACAAGAGCTTGCAACTCAGATATTTTTATTTTGCAGCAGGCAAACCTAAACTTCAACATATGAGCTTGAAAGTTGAATAAGTATGCAGAAGAATATACTTTTTTCTCCAAATCTATCAGAAGCCTTCCCATCCTTGTCAGAAAGAGATGGATTAGTATTAACCAAATGTTAAACAGCAGCTGTAATCACTAAAGCAAAAGCTGCTGGATCTGAAGTGGGATGAGTGTATAATAACTCAAAAGTCTGAAAATCTTTATACAGTCTGCTTTCTTGGGGACAGCAGGCTGCTGTCAGGCAAATTACAGGCTGTGACAAAAACATCCTCAAAAAACAGAAAGAAGAGGAGGAAAGGTAGTATGGAAATTCCAGCTGTAAGAAAACATAAAACTTCCTGAGGGACTGAGAAACATCTGTGTCCTGAGTCATTCGGAAATAGATTCATAGGTTCGTAGGTGTTTTGATACCCTTGATAAGTGTAAGCGGTGAAATCTCTCTGTCTCTCTCTCTCTCTCTCTCTCGCTCGCTCTCGCTCTCTCTCTCGCTCTCTCTCTCTCTCTCTCTTGCTCTCTCTCTCTGATACCCATCTGCAGCGGAGGAACATTAGCAGTCTGCTGTGGTAGTAATGGCTGAATTGCAATGTTCTTCTTTTTTGCAGCTGGAAGAAGGATGAAGCAAGGAACCAGTAGGCTGCTCCATGGTTAAGCTAGAAAGTTGTCTGATTCCCAGGGAGCTTGGCAGGAGTAGTCAATAAAACAGGTAAGTAGTAAAAGGGTAACTTTTTCTCCATAAAAACGCAACAAAAAAACACCTTAAACACTTACCCCAGCTCACAAAAATAAATTAAAAAATAAGTTATGTACTCACCATAATTGTTCTATCTGTGCTCTCCATTTTAATTTTTTCTTAACTGTTGGGTTTTGATCTAACCCTCTTTTTCCAGCTCATGGAACACTGAAACTCTCAAGCTCATCCCTTACCACAATGCACTAGTTCCCTAACATCCTCAGATCTTGTTTGCTGTCTTTCAACCCTGTATGACATAAAAGAAGATGAAATAACATCTGGGGCTCAGGAACACTGGTTCTTTCAGCATCTTTTAATCCTTTCAAAAGTCAAAATGGTGGGGGTTGGAAGGAGGGACGATGAGGAAGAATGAAAATGGACAACACTGATGGAATGTTATGGTGAGTACATAACTTCTTTATCTGATGTTGTCATTTTTATTCTTCCTCAACTGTTGGGACAAAGTCCCCAGCTAATTAAATCCTGGGAGGACTCTAAGGAAGGATATTCCTAAACACCATTGAGCCAAAGGCTGCTCTTCCATTAAAGACCAGACCCAATTTGTAATGAGCAATAAAGGTATGAGGATTAGTCCAAGTTGCAGCTGCACAATTATTATCCAATGAAGATCTGGACAAGAAGGATGAAGAAATTGCAACATATCTGGTGGAATGTGCTTTTGGTGGTTTTGGCAAAGACAAACCCAACTTATTATAGACAAAGATAATCCAATCCTTTAACCATTTGGCTAAAGTTACTTTAGAAACTGGTTTGCCTAATTTTCAGTTCAGAAAGAAGACAAACAATTGTTCCAATTTCCTCAAATTTTTGGTTATGTGTAGATGGAATCATAATTGTCTGTGAACATCCGAAAAGCATAACATATACTCTCCTTTATTTGAGAAATTTTGAAAGAAAACTGGAAGGTTGATAACCTAATTAATGCTGGATTCTGACACCATCTTACGAAGAAAGGCTGGATTGTTTAGTAAGGATACCCTATCTTTATGAAAAATAAAATAAGAAGGTTTAGAAGAGAGGGCCTATAGTTCTAAAACTCTTCTAGTAGAGGTAATGGCCACTAAAAAGACAGTTTTTCAGGTCAAAAATTTTAAATCACACAGCCGATGGTTTGAAAGGGGATTCTGTCGATGACTGTAAAAGAATATTTAAATCCCTATGGAGGAGTGGAATATTTTAATGGGGGTCTAAGTAGAAAAGTTCCTTTTAAAAAGGCTTTACAAAGTTTGGAAGAGGCCAAATATGAGTTATTTACTCCTATATGAAAATTTGAAATGGCAGCTGATTGTAGTTTAACAGTAGAGGAACTGACACCTTCAATGAAAATTGCAGCTAAAAATTCAAGAACTTTAGGAACCAATGCTGAAAAAAGAGCAATGTCTTTTAGCTGTGCTGAAAAAAAACAAATCTTTTCCATTTACTTGTAAAGTTTTCTAGTGGGCGCTTTATGGGAAGATAAAGGAATTTAGCAGATGGGGGAGGACAGCTTGGACTGTCTAGCTATCAACAGAAGCAGAGAAAACAACTCCAGATCTAGAATGTCTGGGGGTATCTTTTTTTGGGTGAGATAGAAGGTCTGGAATTGGATCAAGAATCTAAGGTGGGTGAAGCAGATGAGGCCATGGAAAAGGAAAACAAATCTGAAGAGGCCAGTAAGGGGCAATGCAGATAACTGTGCTCTTCAATCGACATGCTTTCTGAAGAAATTTGGGGATTAGAGGTACTGGGGTGGTAGGCATAGAGGGCCAATCATGAAGAAGAGCATCCCTCTTTGATTCTCCTATTGGGGGGATCACGGCACCTGCTGCATTTGTTGCTGAGGGAAGATACAAAGAGATTACAGCAAGGATGGCCCCATCAACAGAAAATCGTTCCCGCAACTTTCATGTTGAGTGACCACTTGTGAAGCATTAGAATGGACCTGTTTAACTTGTCTGCTACCATGCCGGACTTCCTCGGAATGTGTGTTGCTATAAAAAAAGTACAGTTGTGTACACTTACCATAAATGGAGATGTTCGAGTGTATTCACTGTTGCATTCATCACATTTGGGTTATCTGCTTGCAGTAGCCCTCAGTCGGCCTGATTACCAAAGACTTGGGTCCTGCGTCGGTTGCTGTCTCATCTTCCATGACGTCAGGTAGTCAGGGGTATAAAGCATGTAGCCGACGCCATTATATCAGTTTTTCTTGCCCCAGATGTCGGGTAACTCCCTAATGGGAAGCAATTATATATACAAGGTTACACCTCCAACAAAAAAGCAAATACACCAAAAAGCTTTAAGCATAGTAAGTAAGAATAGAGGTATAGCCAATAGAAGTCAGGGGGCTGGAGGGAGGGTAACTAGGACTGCAACAGTGAATACACTCGAACATCTGCATATATGGTAAGTGTACACAACTGTACTATATTCTGCGTGTTTCACTGTTGCAGTCATCACATTTGTGTAGATTCCCAAAGCTAAGGATGGGAGGAGGAAATTAGATAGCATTAGGACCAGCTATAAGGCCCTGTAAGACTGCAATGGCAAAGCCAGCTCTGGATTTAGAGAAAATTGGCAAATGGTAATGCTTGGTGAAGGTATGTACAGAACTCCAGGTAGCAGCTTCTAGGATGTCCCTGGTAGGGACACCTCTGAGAAAGGCTGTAGAGGTAGATGCAGCCCTGGTTGAATGTGGTCTTATCCCCTGTGGGGTAGGTTTTCCATGGTGCTTATAGCAGAAATGAATGCAATGGCCTATCCATTTAGAGATGGCTTGCTTTGAAATGGCCTTCCCCTCTGCCCCTGCAGCAAATGCAACCAGCAGCTGTTCAGATTTCCTGAGAGGTTTAGTCCTGTCCAAATAAAATCTAAGTTGTCTGTGCACATCTGCCATATTTGTTCCTCTTTGTTCTGTAGATTAGAAAAAAAGGTTGGCAAATGAATGGACTGATTAAGGGCCACAGTGGATACCACCTTGGGCATGAAGGAGGGACTGGTCCTGAGGGACACCCTGTTCGCATGAAAAATGATGAAAGGCTCCATTACCATGAGGGCCTGTAATTCAGACACCCTTCTTGCTGAAGTGATGGCTAAAAGGAAGGCTGTTTTCCAAGAAAGGAATTTCAACTCTGCATTTGCAGCTGGCTCAAAAGGAGGTAGAATTAGTTTTTTCCAATACAAAGTTAAGGTCCCAGGCTGGAGTAGGGGCTCTCCTGCGTGGTCTTAAGTTTTGGCCCTCTGAGAAACTGCTTCAGCAGTGGATGAGAGAAGAAGGGTTGTTCTGTGTTGTAATGAGCTGAAATGGCTGAGACATGAATTTTGATGGAGGAAAAGGAAAAGCCCTTGTGAACCATCTCAGTTAAGTATTGGAGAATCTGAGGTAAATTGGGTGCTGCTGTGCCCATCCCCTGAGTTTGGTTCCAGGAACAGAATCTTTTCCATTTTTCAGCTTAGGATTTTCTAGTACTAGGCCTCCTTGCCTCCAGAATGACCTCCAACACTTGCTTACTGAGGGATGGTAACGGAGAGATCAGGTAATTAGCCAGGCTGCCAGGTTCAGGGTTTGAAGCTGTGGGTGCAGAATCTGGCCCTCCTGCTAGCACAGCAGGGCAGGGGTCTGAGGCAGGTGTCATGGTGCCAGCAGTGACACACTGCGCAAAATGGAGTACCAGTGTTGGCGTGGCCAGTCTGGTGGAATCAGTATAGTCCTTGGTTTGTCCTGTTTGATCTTTAGTAGTACCTTGGAGACGAGAGGCAAAGGGGGAAAGGCATAAACTGATCGGTTTTTCCAGGTAAAGGACAGGGCATCCAATTTCCAAGCTTGTTTGTGGGGAGTCCTTGTGCAGAATTTTTCCAACTGGTAGTTCTGGTGGGAGGCAAACAGGTCTATATCTGGGCTCCCCCATTTGTTTCTCAACATGTTGAATATCTTTGGTTCCAGTTTCCACTCGTGTGGGTCTATGAGATTTCTGCTTATTTCATCTGCCAGTGTATTTAGCTTTCCTGGCAGGAATTGAGCTTGTAGGTGCACTTGGTAGCTCAAGGCTGTGTTCCACAGAGCCATGGCTAGTCTGCAGAGAGGGTATGAGTGGGTTCCCCCCTGCTTGTTTATGTACCACATGATAGTGGTGTTGTCCGTCTTTACCATTAATTGCCTGGAAGAATGTGGTCCTTGAAGGCTGTCAGAGCATTCTGTATAGCTAACATTTTTTTTTGATTGATATGCAGGTGCATTTGACTTGGGTTCCATTTGCCCTGAATGCACTTCCCTGCCACGTGAGCCCCCCATGCATAGTCTGATGCGTCTGTTGTTAGGGATACGGCAGCAGGGGTGGAGTGAATGGCAGTCCCTTGTTTTGGTGGCAGGCCTCTGCCCACCAAAGGGACTATCTGTAGACAAGGTATGACAGGAATCATTGCTTCTAGATCCTGAGAATGTTGACACCATAGGCTTTTTAGATGCCATTGTAGTTTCCTCATATGCAGTCTTGCATTTGGAATTAGGAGAATACAGGAGGCAATGAACCCCAGGGCTTGCAGTATTTTCCTTGCAGACAGCTGGGTTTTTGTGGCCAGTAGTTTGAAGTAGACTGTCAAATGAACTTGTTTCTCTGGCGTGAGGAAAGCCATCTGGGAAGTTGTGTTCAAGCTTGCTCCCAGGAATACAATTTGTTGGCAGGGTACAAGATGTGATTTATTTTCGTTTATGGTGTACCCCGAGAAGTTAGCAATTTCTGTACAAACGCCAGATGATTCAATAGTATGTCTTGGCTTTCTGCCTGAATTAGACAATTGTCCAGGTATGGATATATCTGTACATTTCTTTGCCTGCAAAATGCAATGACTGAAGCTATGCACTTTGTGAATACCCTGGGCACAGTAGATAAGCCAAAGGGCAGAGCAGAGAACTGATAGTGCATGTAGCCTGCTTTGAAGCGTAGGTATTTTCTGCAAGATTCCCTTATTGGGATGTGCAGGTGGGCTTCCTTTAAATCCAGTGTTGCCAACCAGGCATCCTTGCCTAGCATAGGAAGCAGCTGGTGAAGAGTTAGCATCTTGAATTTTGGGATCACCAAAAATGTGTTTAGGATAGAGAGGTCCAGGATAGGACGCCAGGAGTTGTCTTTTCTGGGCACCAGGAAAAGTCTTGAGTAGAAACCTTGTCCCCTTTCCTCTTCTGGAACAGGTTGAATAGCCCTGATACTTAAGAGAGAGAGAATTTGCTTTTGAGCCTCTGTCCACTGATTTGGAGGTAGATCTGGCCAACCGTTTGGGGTTGGTAAGGAGTGGAAGTGGAATCTGTATCCTTGGGAAACTATATTTAAAACCAATTTGCCCTGGGTAATCAGTTCCCAATTTTTTGCCTGCAGGGCAATCTTTCCCCCTAAAGGAACAGTCAGTTGAGCAGGGCTTGGAAGATTTAAAGTTACGTCATTGAGACAGTTTACCATAAGGGGGAGTCTTACCACTCCCTGCTTTGGAAATGGGAGCCCCCCACTGCTTATTCCTGAGAATACCTTAGGACTGAAGCCTGGGTGTTCTGCTGGTTCTGGGTTTGGACTGAGAAGGCCTGGAAGAGGCAGGAAAGGACCAATTTTTAGAGGGCCAATGCCTACTAAATCTGGGAGGCTGTACTTGTAGGAAATCTTTAACAGTTGGCATAGATTTAGCTTTTTCCTCCATCTTTTTAAATACTTCTTCTGCTTTGTTGCCAAACAGGCGGTCTTGGTTTAAGGGAGCATCCAGCAATTTAGCTTTAACATGATCTGGCAAAGATTGCTCCTTAAGTCAAGCATGCCTTCTAAGTACAGACCCAGTGAGAGCAGCCCTGCAAGATGCCCCTAGTGAATCAAAACCACATTGCAAAGTATGTTTCCCAACTTGTTCAGCAGAATGCATTAAATCCTGTAAATCTTTATTTTCAGCACAGTCAGAAATCAACATCATTTTCTGTTTAAGCAATCCAATAATATGCTGCTGATACTTTAACATATGAAACTGGCAGTTTAAGGCCCTAATGGCCAAGGTTGCAGAAGTGTATACCTTCTTACCCCATCTATTCAGCACCCTGGAATCTCTATCAGAGGGGGTAGAATTTTTGGCAGTAATAGCCTTAATGCCCTTGGGTCCCTGTGAAATGGTCTCATGATCTGCAGTAGGATTTTTAAAGAGGAACTTGTAAGAGCCAGGAACCCTGTAATATCTATCAGGTTTTCTGGGAGCAGGAGGTAAAGAGTCAGGGGCCAAGCTAGATTCCGAAAAGGCATCATCAACAATGTCTAATACAGGGGGGATAGCTAAAGGCCTGTGTTGGGGCAGGAGTAAAAAATCCCTAAGCCTCTTTTAGAGTCAGAGTAATCCTGGCTTTCCCAGCGAAAATGCTCCCTAAGAGTATGCAAGGTTTCACCAAAACAGAACACCTCTGGAGGGGAAGCAGAGGGAATAGAGTTCTCTGCATCAGAATCCTCAAAGGTAGATAAGGGTAAATCCTGGTCATCAGAGGAAACAGAAATTTCAGATTCCTGATCAAAAGAATCATAAGGAAACTCAGTCCTAGGTCTCTTAGGGGGGAAGGGTGGCTTCCCCTGATTAGAGTAATAAGTTCTTCAGCCATTCTTATCATTTGTTTTTTAGGCATAGAGGCCTGACCATGCGGTCTGGGCGTCGGTTTTCTAGGCATGGATCGAGTTTTAGGCCTTGAAGAAGAAGATGGTGCCAGTTTAATATGCAAGTCAGTAGGCCTGAATACACCCTCAGAAGCCGGTGCCTGCACAGCAGCTTCGGACCCATCCAAGGTAGAGTCATCCGCAGGTTCCACAGTTGAAGCATCTCGCGGCATACCAGACTCTGAATGGGTCTCAGTAGAGGCCTGCGAATCTGACGTACCGGGTATCAGGGGCTGTGAAAGCACTTCACTGAGTACCGGCGAACTAGCGAATAGCTTAGGAGAAGCGCCATCGGCAGCTTTGGACCTATGTGGTCTGTCTCTGTCTTTATCTTTGCGTTTTTTGGGAATGTCGGTAGTCTGGTGGCTTACCGAAACCATATCTGGATAATTGAACCGAGTACCAAAATATTTAGAAGTTTAAATAAATCGACGACGAATAGTTCATTGTTTAAATAAGGCACAAAACCGACAGCGAGGTACGTCGTGGTCAGGGCCTAGGTAAGGAATGCAGTACGAATGAAAATCTTTATGAGGTATTTGCTTTCCACAAGAAATACAATTATTAACTTTTACTGACATCAGTTTAGAGCAAGAAAAAGTTTCCCCAATGGGATACTTAGCTTAGTTGAAGACTTCGGTTCTGAAACTCGAAAACAAAAATTTCAGCAGTCGGACGACCAGCACTTGCGAACTGCTTCTGCTTCGGGCACCGCACTGCAAGAAAGACTGATGTAATGATGTCGGCTGCATGCTTTATACCCCTGACTACCTGACGTCATGGAAGATGAGACAGCAGCCGACGCAAGACCCAAGACTTTGATAATCAGGCCGACTGAGGGCTACTGCAAGCAGATAACCCAAATGTGATGATTGCAACAGTGAAACACGACGAACATCTGAATGGATGAGATCGCCTACTGCCACACTCTCATAGCTTCTAGACACAGGGGTTAAGATTTGGTTCCTCCTTGTCTGCTGATATACCAGACCACTGACATATTGTCCATCTGAAATGCAACCGTTTTGAAGGGAAGAGAGTCTTGAAAAGCCTACAATGCTAGAAAAAACACTCTCATCTCCAGGACATTTATATGCATGTTGCCCTCTTCAGGGAACCATGTGGCTTGGACTATTCTTCACAAGAAATGCCCCCCCCCCCAATCTGGGAAGCATCTGTGGTAACTATAGCCTTGGGTTGAGGGAGAATAAAGGGGCAACCTTGCATTATTTGACTGGAGCATATCCACCACAGGATGATAATTCTTGCAGGCCTGAGTTATCTTGATTTAGCTAGATAAAGGTTGGTGAAGAATGAACTACTGAGTCGCTAGGGTCCACTGAAGAATTCTCATGTGATGTCTTCCTAGTGGAACCAGAATTATCATAGCAGACATTGACTGCAATGACTGAGGGATCAGTTGAGCTGAAACAGAGGAACTCTGAATTATCTTTTTGACCTGGAAACGAATGGTTTGAATTCTTGATAGAAGAAGAAGGGCTGTTATGGATACCATATTGAAGAGGGCTCCAATGAACTCCAATGTTTGAGTTGGTTCGAGTTGAGATTTCATGTAAATGATGGTAATTACTAGTAACAGCATACCTGGAGTACATAATCTCATGCTTTGATCAAATGATGCCTGGTCGGCATGGTTATGAGCCAGTCGTCTAAATATGAAAACACCCAGAACCCTGCAGTCTCAAGTGAGCTGCTACTATTGCCATACACTTGGTGAACAATCTGGAGGCTATGGTGAGACCAAAGGGAAGAGCTATGAATTGGTAATGACCAGCTCCCAGCCAGAAGGGTAGGTGTCTCCTGGACAGCCTGTTCATTTGATATGATAATAAGCATCCTGAAGATCTATCGATCACATCCAATCATCCTTGTGCAGAAAGGTCAGAATGGACTGGATAGTGACCATCCGGAACTTGGTGTACTGGATTGATTTGTTCAGAATGCTGAGGTCATAAACTGGTCTCCAGTCCCCTGTTTTCTTCATACTAAAAAGAATCTTGATTAAGTTCTGGACTATCTCTGGTCTGGGGGAAGTTCTTGGATGACTCTTTTTTTCTAGCAGCTTGTTTATTTCTAATGCTGCTGCTTCCCTCTGATTGGGTGGAACATCTGGGATTTTGTTTGTCATTAAGGGGTGTGGTAGGGAAAAGGATATTATATAACCTCTGGAAATAATTCCCTACACCCATGAATCTTTTGTAATGTCTAGCCAGGTTCTCTGGTGCAGGGATAAATGACCCTGACTGCCTCGAGAGGTGGACGATTGAGCCTCCTTTCAAGAGTGCTGGTAGGATCTGTCAGTGAAGGTATCTTTAGATCACTGTTTTTTGCAGACCTACTCTACTGCATGGGTGGCATCTTCCTTTAGTGTTCCCTCATCTGCCCCTGGGGGAACTACCTCCATGTGAATCTTGGAAGGGACCCTGGGACTTTCTGAACCACATTTTTTGACCACCTCATTGATTCCTAGGAAAGGTTCTTTTAGGAGTTGAAAAATGTACGCTCACAGCAGACAGGGCTTTACCTTCCTGCTCACATCTGAATAGTATGTCTTTAACTTCGGGGCCAAATAAAGAATTTACATCAAAGGGAGTACTGATGAAAGAAGACTTGAAGGGCTCTATTAAATCACACAGGTGCATCCAGGTATGTCTCCTAATGGAAATGCCTGAACCCGCTGCCTTGAGGTACCTTCAGCTGCATGGGAGATAAGCCTCATGGACAAGTTTGAAATAGATTGCAGGGTAGCCTACTGTGAGGCAGTCAAGCTGTCTGCCTCTGAAGTAACGGTCCCAGATAGGGATTTGAAGAATTCTTTAATTAAATCCCTCTGAAGTTAGTGAAGTATGCCAAATAATTCAGCGAATGAAGTACAAAAGTCACTCAAGCATATACAAGCTTACCAAAGCTATCCAGCACCCTAGACTCCCTGTAAGGGGGATGAACAGAAGAACATTGCTCTGCAAGTTCCTTTTTGTGTCAGCTGCTGCAACCATGGCATCAACTGGTACTCCATTGCTCCAGGATTCCCTGTCCTGGGGGGGTGGCAGGATCCTATCTGGTCTCTCGGGGATTGGCTCAATAGAATCAGGCTCCTTCCATGTCTATCAAGAGATCAAAACAATGAGCTCATTGCTGGGTGGAGTCCCCTGGGAGAGAGATGGACCAGCTCCAAAAGTCTCCAGGAATGCCGACTCCTCTTGGGAAGGACTGGCAGTAGGCCAGCCACCTTTTTGCTTAAGAATTTCCTAGAACGTCTCCAAATGAGACATCATCAGGTGGTGATCTTGGGGACCCTTCCCTTTCATCAAAGTTGGTATCCTCTGTGACAGACTCTTGACAGGAGACTAGGTGCCTCTTCTTGCACTTCCTCTTACTAGGGACATCTTTGGAGGGATGTTCTGGAGAAGTACTGGAAGATATCAATGTACCCTGATGGGTATCCTGGTGACTTTTCTAGGCTGGCTGTCCCTGTGGTGCAGGAAACTAAGGCTCAAGATGCAAAGACAACTGAGTTTGGGAAGTAGGACCCGTGGAGGGTGGAATTGTCCTTTCCCTAGTAGCAGAGAAAGCTCTCTCTACTACCTTGAAAGTAGAATGCCTCAGACAGAAAGAAATTAATGGCTCCAAGAAGACTTGCTTCCAGACTGTTGGCTCCCTTTGACCTGAAGGCAAATCACTTGAGGAAGGAGTTGAAGCTGAGCTGTCCAGTGCCAAGATTCCTAGTGGCAGGGGCAGCTCCAACAACCTTGGTGTCAACTCCAACACCCTGGATCTGGCACCGATGCTAAGGCTCTGAGAGTCATCTGGGTCTGATATGCTTGGAGATGGTCCAGTCAGAGATGCCACAGGAGTGGAAGATACCATGATCTTCAGATCTGATGTGGACACCTCCAACATCCTCAAATCTAACTGGTCTGAAACCAAAGGTCAGATCAGAGAAGAAGACAGTAGAGGCAATGTAGTACTCACAAAGGTCTCCGGACCCAATGAGGTAGGAGCTGGGAGAACCCCTATTTTAAATTGCATCCACATCTGCTTCAGTCAGACTTCTGTAGGAATGAAATGAAGATGCTACGGATGAAGCTCTAGAATATGGTGACACTTGGGAGACCTGTCCAGAAAGGGTGAAGGGAGACAGGAGGGCACCGGATCCAAGAGAAGCAGAGATCTGATCCTTTGTGACTTATCCAATTTTGACTACGGATCTGAAGGAGTCAAATCTGAAGATTTCATCTTGGGATCTAAAGGGGTCAGATCCGAAGGTTTTTAAACCTTGTGAAGTAGTTCAAAGCACAGAGTCAAGAAGGAAGTAAGGATCTGGGGAATGCTTTTTGCCTCTTTTTTCTCAGTTCTTTTAGGTGTTTCACCCCCAGATGTCATTTCAGAAGTTTTGGATGGAAGTAACCCTCTTAATACCAACTTATTTTTCCAATCATTTACGGCCCTAGGGTTGAAAGCTTTGCATATATCACAAGCAGAGTCTAAGTGTGCCGAGCCTAAACAATATACACACTTAGAGTGTGCATCAGAGAGAGGAATTTTATGGCCGCAGGCCATACATTTTTTAAAACCAGATGTTTTTTCAGCCATAGTTAAAAACTATAGGGGCAAATAGAAAGGAGAAAGATTTTTGGGGGTGGAAAAAATAAAGGAAAAAAAAAATAAGGAAGAATTACCAACGATGGTAATTTAAGGATGCATCAATAAGTACTAAAGAAATATTACCAACTATGATATTAAAGAATTACACTTCATGTAGAAGACAAGATACTTAAGTAGAAAGTTTTTAAAGAAATAAGTAGATAAACTAATAGAAAAAAATACACTCATGAACACTACTGCCCAAGAGTTTGCAGTGACCACGTCCGTACATAAAGGCCGCAAATGAGATCTGAGTTTGTTAGGGGACTACTGCATTGTGGGTAAAGGAGGAGCTCGAGAGTTTCAGTGTTCCATGAACTGGAAAAAAGCAGCAGAGTCGGATCTAAGGGTCAGATCCAAACCCAACAGTTGAGGAAGAATGAAAATGATAACATCAGATCAAACTTTACAATCAGAAAAAGTGGTTTAAAATAAGGTTTAACAACTTTTACCATAAAAGTAAAAAACTATGCTCTCATTTAAAAGTACTTAAAAGTCATCTGGCAATCATTAATATACTTTTTCATAGGTTTAAAATTATTTAAAAAAAAAAAAGTATAGTTTCAGTCATAAAAAGTAAATTGAAAGGTTTTTCCCAGAAGCAATTTTATCTTCCCAGCAACAGAACAACACTAACTCAATATCCATCCTCGAAAGCCCTTAGAAGAGTGCTCTCTTTGGTGGCAGGAAAGCTTGGCACCCAAACCTGACTTTTAGTCAGCCCAGTTTGAGCTAAGAGATTAGGTGCTTGGAAGGTGCCCTGAAGCTCTGGAAGCTGACTGGCTGTTATATCCTTAGCAGAACATAACCCATATATAGCTTAGCTTTTTGCAACAGTGATCTATATGAAGAACATCTGCAGCAACTGCAACATAAATATGATGGTAGCCCTTGGTTGGAAGTTTAGCAAGAATCCAGTGACATTCATGGTCATTGGTGGGGTTGGCTGGTGCTACTACAGACAGACTGAGAAATGATCTGTTAAGTAGCATAATACCACTTCTAGTACAATGACCATGGATCAATATGGTAATTATAGTCTTAGAAGAAATAGTTTAAGTTATGGTGGTGATTTCTGAGCCAATATTCTGAAATGGCAAGTAGATCAGGGAGGGGACTTTGAAGAAAGAAAGGCATTGATTTTGTTGTGCTTGTTGCAAATGCTTTTGAATTAAGAAGTGCATAAAACAAAGAAGTTGATGTTGGAGTTGATGTTGGAGAGTATGGGTGATTTTGTTGGAAATTTCTGGGGTGCTGGAGTGGTGTACCTAGTGGCTGGCTCATTGTAGTTGGATGAAATGGAATTGGTAGAAGAAGATGAATTGTGGAACAGTGGAAGAATGAAGGGATGTTGGAACTGGGAAAGAGTATACAACTGAGTTTGTCTATATCAGTTGCTGAGGCAGGAGCTGTAAGAGAGAAGAAGTTAAGTGAGGCTTGCATTTACTAGTATGAGTAATGCTGAAGTAAAGTAGTGGTAAAATGAGCAAGTGTATGTCTCAGTCATATGGTGGCTGAAAACAGAGACTGAAGAAAATAAAAGCAGATATTTAACCTGGAGTAAAAGAGTGTGTTGAGATGTTTTTTAAAGAAGGTGGGTTATTGTTATATTGGTAGTGTCCAGTGAACATTTAAATGTGAATGGTTGTGGGTTGCAAGCTCAGTAAAATTTTTGGTTGTATTATTTCAACTGAAATCAAGTTATCAACAGTAGTCTGATGCCTCTTAATATCTGTTGCTTTAAGGTGTGGACTTGTTAAGGGAGAGGTGGGCATAAAGAAGAGAGTTTAAACTTGCTGGTTTAGTGGTTGGCTGGGGAACTGGGGGTGAAAGGAGAGTAAAGTGGGTAACCTCCCCCCATTAGTGGGAGTTAACCAGTTTGAGCACATGCAGATCACTGAGCAGGACTGCATGGTGAGCTGAGCATCAGGTAGGAAATTAAAAATGTGAGTCAATTTGTTAAAACAACACTAAATTAAATGCCTGGAATGGTCATAGCATTAAAGGATTTTAAATCAGGCAGACCATTTACATGAGTCATGCAGTCATAATATAAGATCATTTGGTAACACCTTGCACATTGGATTATACAACAAATGGCTGAAAAGAAATGGCTAAAATCCATTGAAAAAAATCAGAATCATTCTAGTTCTACTCATCATGGATACTTTTATTAGTCTACATTGTAAGTTCCATCCAATATATGATGCAATGAAAATCCTTCTTTAAGCATGTCAGTCTTGCCACCCAACTCACAAGACCACACCTTCACTCAAATCAGCTGAGTTTACTGTTAAATATATGAATAATGCCTGCTAATGTGTGAGAAACTACTAGGGATTTCCAGCAAAAGGAAGGTCTTCCTATAAATTCAGGCCAATGACTGCTGGGTGCTGGAAGGCTAAGATGAACAAGTGAACATGATGGGAAAATGAATGTTGTGCTCCTTCATTAATTTCTGCAGTTCATACTCTTCCTTTTCTAACATACACATCATAATAATAATTTCCAGTAAAGCAGCTGCGCCTCTCTATTCTCAGCAGAATTATTCTATAGTTCTAGTTACAAGACATAAAACTTTCTGTGTCCATACAGACTTCCAGTATGGAAGTGTAGCCACTGGAGGCACAGACAAATCCCCCAATTTGAAAGTGATCAGTAAATTCAAATCCTGCACTGGATATATTGACTGAATCTCACAACGATTAAGTCCAAACCATGCTTATGTCCAAGAAAGGGAAACCTCAGAGAAAGAAAAGGGTGTCAGGGTAGCAAATTCAGGACACGTACTTGACTCATTGTTCCAATCAAGAAATCAAGGCAGAGGTAGCCAGTGCACAGCTTCAGAAGAAGACTATCAATCCAACCAAGAAGCATTTCAACAAATGTTTGTGGAAATACAAAAAGTGAATCATGTACCTCGCAAGACATCTGCAACAGCTGGAAAGGCCACAGAAATACCTCACTAAGAGGATTACCAGCCTCAAACAGATGCCATATGCCAACAGTCTCAAAAAACTCTAGCTCTACTCCGTCGCATATTGCCTACTCTGAGGCGACTTCTGCCTAACGTACAAAGCCATGTCTAACCCAGACCTGATGGACATGCTACACTTAAAGAAATCCCAATCTCTCCGAGCCACACGCTCCAGGGACCTAAACTTTGTCACCACAATAAACAGAACATGCTGGAGGGATAGATTCCTGTCCCATAGACTTCCCCTGCTCTGGAATAGGCTGCCCATTCATGTCAAGCAAAGCTCTTCATTAGCCCTCTTTAACAGAAATATTGACAACTGGATGGGTAATAGGAAATTCACCCCAAGAATCACTGCTGTGGCTCTGCTCGACAAGGGCACAGGAAAATAATTTTCTTGGGTGGCGAAAGCAAGGGAACCCATTTGGCTAGGCTTGTATAGGCCCCAGGGATGACAGCCTAGTACTTACCTATGAACCTATGAAAATGGATACATTAATGGAAATCCCCATAAAAGACAGAGAGGAGGTTGAAATAACTTTGTCTGCACATCTTATCAAGATGTCAGATATACAGAAAGAAAATGTTTTTTTAAGGACAGATTTGCAATCTTGAATCTGAAATGGAAGACTTAGCAGAGAAGCAGAAAGATGCCGAAGACAGAGCATTCCAAAAGAACTTCCAACTGATGGGAGTCCCAGAGCAAGCAGAAGGAGACAACTGTTTAACCTGCATGCAGAAGTACCTAGATGATGTGGGGCAGGACTTCCTCTGGACAGAACTGAAATAGAATGTGCTCACAGAATTCTCAGATACCCAGCAAAAATACTGGGGAAAGACCAAAACATATTGCAGTTAGAATCAAGACTTTTGCATTGAAAGAAGAGATTCCTTCTAAAATATGGAGACTTGGTAAGGTCTGCAAGGTGGGGTACCAACACATATTTTTGACTCATGACAGCTTAGTAATAACTTCTTCCCAATCTAGATACTGTGAAAACAGCAAAAAAATTAAAATTTAGGCTGCTTTACCCACCTCACTTGAAGCTTTTACTTTTGAATGGAAATAAATGTTTTCTTTCCTCTCTGAAAGAACTTCAGTATTTGGAAGAGAGTGAGAATGCCAGGGGTCAGTCAGTGGAGAGGTAAACATGGACAAAATACACAATCAGAGGTAATCAGGCAGTAGGGGAAATAACAAAGCTCCTACCCGAGACCAACATTTCCCAATTTTTAAAAGGATAGATGGCAAGTAGCAGAGGTTCTGTTCCACTGAATATGAATAGCAGGCGATTACCTATTAAGCTATATTAACTCACTTGGCTACTGGTCAGACAGCATTATATTTTATTAAAATGAGTAAAACAGTGCTTTAATGTGTAACAGGGAGTAAACAGCCTGGAAAGTGTAGGGCTGGCTCCCTGTCTTAGTCTGTGAAAGCTCTAACTTCTTTACTTACACAAAGTAATTGATATGGTTATTATTTCATATGTTTGAAGCATTTAGTGGATTATTTTCTGTCTATAACATGCAGTATAACTAGTATTTTGATTATGTATAATAATAAAAAAGACTGTTTTGTATATTGCAGGGCATTCCCTACTGAATATAAACCAAAAAAGGTGGGGAGGGGGAAGGAGGGTTCATATCTGACATGAAGAATGTGCTCAACTGCTTTTCAATGTTTCCATCATAGCACAGGAAGGTTTGCCTGGAAGCTGAGATTACATGTTTACTTCTTTTCTGTAAATATAATATATAAATATTGCTTACCTGAAGTTTTGATTTATTGTTTTAGTATCTTTTCAGCTCTTGGTATAGAGTTGAATTTTCTAGTATTAACAACCAGTCCACTGGAAGAGGTATTAAAGACAGAATCAGCAGAAAAACTATGACATGGTTGGGGATTTAGTAATTATCTCCTGGAATGTGAAAGAGTTAGTAAAACAAATTAAAAGAAGGAGGGTATTCCAATATTTAAATCTGGTGCAACAATTATTTATCTGACTTGACGAAACACATCTAGGGGAAGAGGAATGTAGAAGATTATGGCAGTGAGAAATGGAAAGTACTTGCACCATCCCTTGCCCCCCACTAGGCCAATATTAACAATCCAAACTTAATGAACTTATAACAAGAAAAATAACCTGTAGAGGTTTTAGAGATATTCCAGAAATGTTATGAAAATGTGTATAAAGCAGAGAAATGTGGAAATCAAGAAAGAGTACAAATGGAAATATTTATGGAAGACTTAGTTATACCAAGGTTAGAAGTAGACAAGGCTCAACATCTAACACTTAAGACAGGTGGTGATGAGATAAAAACAGTGATTTATAATCAAACTTCAAGAAAGTCTCCAGGAACAGATGGTATTCTTGTGGAAGGTTGGAAATTAGGAGGGAAGAAAGTGGTAAAAATCTGAAAGATTTTGTTTAACAGTATTTTAAATGGACGGGAAGCACCAACATCTTGGAAGAAAGCTTCATACACACCCATTTCAATTTTCAACCATGATTTTAAAGTGTTTATGTCCATACTAGCGAAAAGAATGACAAACGTGTTGCCAAAATTGATAGATATGGATCTGTGGTTTTGTGGAGGGGAGGCAAACATTTGACAACATTAATACAATGATGATCCAAAGGGAAGCAGAATATAAGAAAATGCCTCTGTTATTGGTGGGTCTTGATGCAGAGAAAGTATCTGACAGAGTAAGCTGGGATTTTATGAGTAGGGCAGTGGAAGCATTTGCATTCCCAGATACAATAATACAGTAATTAGATATCTGATGGATCACATGCAAGATCTAAAGTGGGAGGGTTCCTTTCAGATAAGCTGTGTTTGAAGACAGGAACCAGGCAGGGTTGTTCTCTTTCCCCTTTTTTATTTGTTTTATGAAAGAGCCAGTGGCAAAGAAAATAAGGGACTCATAAATAAAGGATATGGTATGGTAATCAAGAAAAGTTGGCTTTATTTGCAGATGATATTATTTTGTACTCGATAAATCCAGAAAATGACATCTCGGTATTGTGAAACATTTTGATAAAGTTTCAAGTCTTTTCAGGATCTAAAATTAAAGAAGACAAACCAAACGCTATAGCCATAAATTATGTACCCACACACAAATTGGTTCAGCAATACCCACATTTATTGGGACATGATAAGATGAAGTACTTAGGAGTATGGATTAAAAAGTCTTGTGTTGTGCCAGCTAAGGATATGAGGGAAGAGACTAAACAAAAGATGATACAAACAATTTGAAACCGGATACTCTTATTTATGGAAAAGGATAGTAGGATACAATCAGTGAAAATGTTTTTAGTCACTTTAGTCTTGTATACAGGTTAGGCATACTTTTATCAACCCCAGGAGACGTTGTGGACAGTAATTAACACAGAATTGATGGAATTTATTTGAGAAGGAAACAGGGCAAGAGTTAAGTGAGATAAGCTGATCATTCCAATAGAGCAAGGTAGTTTAAGTTTTGGTTTATCTGACATGAAGGAATATTTTAGAGCTACACAGTTAAGGCTCATATATATATATATATATATATATATATATATATATATATATATATATATATATATATATATATATATATATATATCACAAGCAGGTTATAATTCAAAGTGGAAAGGGATGATGATGAAACAAGGGGGACGTTCAAGAAACACAGGTAGAGAGAGAGTGGGATTTTGGATGGGGATCCTTAAGTAGAATAATGACAACCATACAGAATATTATATTCATAAAGTATCAGAAAGTATTTTAAGAACTAAGCGAATACAAGAATGGAGAAAAGAGATTTTGCCAGTAGGGATTACTACAAGTAGGAGTACAGAAAAAAGGCAATAGTGGGCTGGATTTATTAGAAAAACCTGGCAAAAGTACCAAGATATTGGGAGTAAACAACTCAAGCAGGAAAGTGCTAGAGTGAGATGAAGCCAAGATGACATTTGGATTGCAGACTCAAGATTGTCTTCCCTACCAGGTCTTGATCTCAGAGTGCAGGCAAAGAGAGAGGGATTGGGGAATTTTGAGCAGAAGACCTGCTACGGTAAAGTTTTCAGTTGAATCTAGAAAAGAAACAACTGTTAAAAAAAGGATAATTAGCAGGGAATATAAAATACTGCATGATAACTATAAGAATCAATCAGCAGAGGTTAAAAAAGATTGGGAAGACAGACTGGAAAAGCAATTTACCAGAAAACAATGGGATGACATGTGTATGGCTCCCACGTATGCAACCAAGTCCAGAAGGTTTTCGATCTTTGCTTAGAAGTGTTTGCATAGGTATGTTCATAACCCAAGCACACTTCAAAGAATTTTTCATCAGGTAGATAGCAAATGTTGTAGGTGTGATGGAAAAGAAAGAGGTAACTGGGAACATATGTTTTGGGAGTGTAATGTGTTGGCAGATTTTATAAATTCCCAACATAGTACTCTGTCAGAAATGTTGAGTGAGCAAATGGTTGTAAGTAAGGAAATTATTGTTTTGAACTGGGACACAGGGTCTGAATTGCTAGACATAGTATGGCCTTATTAAGTTTAATTCTGCTGTCTACCAAAAAAGCAATTACTTAAAATCAGGAATCAAAGTCTACACCAAAGGTATCTGAAGTACTGAATATTACAAAAGAGATAAAATAACTGATAAATGGAGCTTTAGAAAAGGGAAGGAGCAAATACATAAAAGTAAAAGGAAATCATGGGAATAATACAAGCATAAAATGTGCAGGAGCAGAAGGTGTGAGGTTCAAGGGAAGGCAAGAATTCAGCAATTTTGTGTAAAATCGTGCCGAAGATAGTAGCAAATAAAATATATGTGATGTATATTGTACTTAAATGGAAAATGTTAAAATGATTTGTTTTCTTTTCTCTTAATGTATGTTTGCCTGTCTTAAGTAATAATTTAATAAAGATATTTTAAAAGAAAAGAAATATTGACTGACTAAACTATTAAATGATTCTTACCATAAACACAACTATGCTAAACATTGCTATAGATCACTACTACAAACACTTCTAGAAAACTCTATGAAAAAACACACTTAAATATTATCTAAACATCTCAGCTACCTAATAAACAGTACATTTAAATATATATCATAAACCAGAGACAGTAAAAACTCCTGTGGTAAGGTAGGATTTCGAAAAAGAGTACCACAAAGGATATGCAGAAAAGAAGCCCTCAGATGCATGACCAAACACTTCAGGTGGCAAATGAGATCTGAGGTAGTAGGGTGGAGACCAGGGAATTATAGGTAGGGGAGTAGTCAGAGCCCTGGAGCTGAAAAGCTTCAAGCTTGGTGCTGAAGTAAGATCCAGTCAGATCTGACAACCTACAGTTGGATCGGACGAAAACAGACAACAATGAATCCCATGGTAAGGACTCCTGCCATCTAGCAAAAGAGACTGCAAAGGTCAATAATTCATCTAAACAAGGAAAATGTAAATCCCTTGAAGTCTGCAATGAGCTAGACATTTTTAAACACCATAGAAGCTGTAGTTAGCTCAAAGGTTAATGCAGAGAAATTGCTATGTGACTCATACACAGAATCAGAGACATTTTCTGAAGCCTGTGCCAATGGGACTGCAATGAT
>NC_056732.1:1016051879-1016156879 GCF_019279795.1 Protopterus annectens | reverse complement strand
TTTATTCTAGAGCATTGATCAACAAATGAACTACTTTGTAGCAAGTCTTTAATATTTCTCCCTCTCCTAAAAACCACAATAGGTTTCTCGCCCAATTTATTGCTCGTCCACACATTACTAGAAATAAAAAAACAGTTCTTATACAAAATATTTTGTATAGCATACGAATTCAAACTAAATGTCGAAATAAAACTGCATGGGTACTCATTTGGTGGAGAAAGTGCTGGGAGCTCAGTAGAATCAAATAAATTGGCATTTTCAAAAGGAATCACACTTTGCACAGTACCAGTAATCGAAGGAGGCAAAGGGGAAAGGAGTGGTTTATAAAAAACACTAGTTCTTTTATTCAACACTTCGTCCATTATATCCTCAACTAATCGCTGTGGATAACCACGATTGCTAAAAAGGTCTCTCAGCGTCTCGCACTCTAGTATAAAATCAGCCAATTCACTACACATCCTCACCGCCCTAACTAGTTGCCCTTTTACAATGGCTTTTTTATGCTTAAAGGGATGCAAACTAGTGTAGTGAAGAAAAGAATTCACATACGTGTCCTTTCTAAAGATAACAGATTTTAAAGAACCCGATGTTCCTACCCTAGATAGTTTGACATCAAGGTAATTAATCACTTCAACATCAAAGTGGTAAGTAAATCTAAGAAAGGTGGTTGTAGAATTCAAGTAGTTGACAAAAGAGTGTGCTGAGGCGGAATCACCCTTAAATAGGATGAAAATATCATCCAAAAAGCGGGTGTAGTATACTATTCTTCCTTTCCACTCAGCATTATTAAGAACGAAGTTTCTTTCCCAGTATGTCATGAATAAATTGGCCACGGCTGCACCACATGGGGAGCCCATGGCCACCCCTTGCCTCTGAATATATATGTCTTCAGAGGATAAAAAGAGCGCGAGATCAGTGCTCTTTAAATACTACGGGTACTTACAAATAAGACCCTTCCTCCACATGTTTATTAAATATACATCAATCACTGCAATCAATGTGATTATAAAACAAGTAATAACAGAAAGGCAAGCTAGATATGGCGAGAAGCTCTCATTGACGGCAGGTCATCCATTACCTACCCTTGTTCTAAATACATTGACTCATTGTTGACCAAGTATGTGGAGCTCATACCTAGTATCTGCAAAGACTCTTGGTCCTTTCTATCCAATTTGAATAAAATAAAATTAGATGCGGATACCAATTTTTTGACCATCGATGTGGTGGATTTATATACATCCATTCCACATCAGGAAGCCCTTGAGTGGATTGACTTGCTTTTGAATGAACTTGGGGCCCCAAAAAGCGACATCAATAACATCATTGAATTATTGGATATTATTTTGTCCTCCAACTTCTTTATGTTTGAGAGAGACATATATATTCAGAGGCAAGGGGTGGCCATGGGCTCCCCATGTGGTGCAGCCGTGGCCAATTTATTCATGACATACTGGGAAATAAACTTCGTTCTTAATAATGCTGAGTGGAAAGGAAGAATAGTATACTACACCCGCTTTTTGGATGATATTTTCATCCTATTTAAGGGTGATTCCGCCTCAGCACACTCTTTTGTCAACTACTTGAATTCTACAACCGCCTTTCTTAGATTTACTTACCACTTTGATGTTGAAGTGATTAATTACCTTGATGTCAAACTATCTAGGGTAGGAACATCGGGTTCTTTAAAATCTGTTATCTTTAGAAAGGACACGTATGTGAATTCTTTTCTTCACTACACTAGTTTGCATCCCTTTAAGCATAAAAAAGCCATTGTAAAAGGGCAACTAGTTAGGGCGGTGAGGATGTGTAGTGAATTGGCTGATTTTATACTAGAGTGCGAGATGCTGAGAGACCTTTTTAGCAATCGTGGTTATCCACAGCGATTAGTTGAGGATATAATGGACGAAGTGTTGAATAAAAGAACTAGTGTTTTTTATAAACCACTCCTTTCCCCTTTGCCTCCTTCGATTACTGGTACTGTGCAAAGTGTGATTCCTTTTGAAAATGCCAATTTATTTGATTCTACTGAGCTCCCAGCACTTTCTCCACCAAATGAGTACCCATGCAGTTTTATTTCGACATTTAGTTTGAATTCGTATGCTATACAAAATATTTTGTATAAGAACTGTTTTTTTATTTCTAGTAATGTGTGGACGAGCAATAAACTGGGCGAGAAACCTATTGTGGTTTTTAGGAGAGGGAGAAATATTAAAGACCTGCTACAAAGTAGTTCATTTGTTGATCAATGCTCTAGAATAAAGGGGTCGTTTGCTTGTGGGGCATGCAATTTTTGTACTCATATAAAAACTGGTAGTACTTTTTGCATAGCAGGAAGGAAATATATCATTGGCCATAGAATAAAGTGTGACACTAGGTGGATCATTTATATTGCATTCTGCACATGCTGTCCTGCCTTCTACGTCGGTAAGACGGATAGAAGGTTCAAAGATAGGATTTACCAGCACTTGTATGCTATCAGAAACAAGAAGTGCGAAAATGCATTGGCCAAACATATTGATTCCTTTCCAGGGCATGCCTTCGTTTTTATGGGAATTGACCATCTACCAACCCCTCTTAGAGGAGGTCCCACTTCTATTGTATTAGAAACTCGAGAGCTTCTTTGGCAACTCAAACTGGACGCTTTTAATGCGCCAGGTTTGAATGAAAGTTGCAATATAGCTCCCGTCCTTAAGCTTAAATCATATATGAGATGAGCCCAAATTGACTCTCATTCTTACTTCTGTTTATGTTTTAAAGGCTTTAAATGGGTTCTCCTGTTTTAATTAAGTAGTGGGGCGAGGCATGACTTGATTTAGTCTTGTTTGTGAATAATTTTTAGTAGTATTAAATATAAGGCTGTTATTGTTGCTTATATGTTGTTTACTTATAGCATACAATTTTTAATATCAACTCAAACAGGTTTTATTAGGCTGACATATACTTTTAGGGTAGTCTGCCATATAACCCACTGTTTTAGGTGGTTTATCAAGTTTGAACGCATGGTGAACATAATTACTAATAATAGTGTGAGCACACTTCTATTCCCCTAGTCCTGACTTGTACAAGGGTATAATAGATTGCAAATAATTTTTTATGTGCATTGATATGTGATGTATCATGTTTTATACATGTGAAGTTGTATATTTTAACTATTGTATTTTATTGCATTGAAGTGGCTTTTCGCCATATCTAGCTTGCCTTTCTGTTATTACTTGTTTTATAATCACATTGATTGCAGTGATTGATGTATATTTAATAAACATGTGGAGGAAGGGTCTTATTTGTAAGTACCCGTAGTATTTAAAGAGCGCTGATCTCGCGCTCTTTTTAGCCTCTGAAGAAGCTACCTAGTGAGAGTAGCGAAAACGCTGTTTGCTTGTTTGTACAAAATAAAATTGCGTTAAGGTCCTATTTGTGAGCAGGCTTTTTTCGATTTGGAATCCTTTTGCTACGTTGGTGTGTGGACTTAACTAAGTTTGTTGATGAAAAATGATGAAAGGCTCCACTGCCATTAGGGCCTGTAGCTCTGAGACTCTTCGTGCTGAAGTTATTGCTAGCAGCAGGGCAGTTTTCCATGATAGAAACTGTAAATCACTGTAAAAGCTGGTTCAAAGGGTGGTAGTGTAAGTTTTTCCAAAACAAAGTTGAGATCCCAAGTTGGTGTTGGTGCTCTCCGGGGCGGTCTTATGTTCTTAGCCCCTCTGAGGTACTGTCTTAGTAATGGATGTGAAAATATAGGAGGATCCATGTTGTAATGAGCTGAAATAGCTGAGGCGTGGATCTTAATAGATGAAAAGGAAAGTCCTTTGTGCAACATCTCAGTTAAATATTGTAGAATCTGAGGAATATTTGGGACAAGGGGATTCTGGCCTTTAGCCTGGTTCCAGGCACAGAATCTTTTCCATTTGTCTGAATAGGCTTTCCTGGTGCTGGGCCTCCTTGCCTCCAGAATGACATCCATAACAGCTTTAGAGAGAAGTGTTGACTGGTTGTTTAGGTAATTTGCCATGCAGCCAGATTTAAAGTCTTGAGCTGGCTGTGTAGAATCTGATTGTTTTGCTGAGTGAGCAGGTGAGGAATTTGAGGTAAAATCCATGGTGGGCCTTGAGCCATATTCCTTAGTATTGGATACCAGTGCTGGCATGGCCGGTCTGGAGCAATGAGTATCATCTGTGGCCTCTCTAATCTGGCTTTCAGCAGCACCTTTGCCAGAAGAGGCAGTGGAGGAAAGGCATACACTGTTAATGTTTTCCAACTGAATGAGAGGGCGTCCACTTTCCAAGCTAGTGTGTGGTATGTCCTTGTGCAAAATTTCCGTAGTTGGTAGTTTTGGGGGGAGGCAAACAGATCTATGTCTGGGCTCCCCCATTTTTGAGTTATCATTGAGAATACTTGTGGATCTAGTTTCCACTCGTGAGGATCTATGATGTTTCTGCTTAGATTGTCTGCCAATGTGTTTTTCTTTCCTGGCAGGAATTGTGCTTGTAGTTGAACTTGGTAGGTCAGTGCTGTGTTCCACAAGGTCATTGCTTGCCTGCATAGGGGGTAGGAATGTGTACCCCATTGCTTGTTTATGTACCACATCACTGTGGTGTTGTCCGTCTTTATTAGTAGTTGTCCTGGCTGTAGGAGGTCCTTGAAAGCTGTTAGGGCATTTTGTACAGCTAGCATCTCTTTTTGATTGATATGTAGATGCCTTTGATCTGCAGACCATTTGCCCTGAATACACTGTCCTGCCATGTGTGCTCCCCAGGCATAATCTGATGCATCCGTTGTTATAGTTTGCCTGGCTGTGGGTAAGGTATCCTTGTTGAGGTGACATGCCTGAGCCCACCATAGAAACTCCTGTTGAAGGCAGGGAATGAATGGTATTATTGTTTCCAAGCTGTGGCTGTGTTGAGTCCATACGCTTTTCAGGTACCATTGTAATTTCCTCATATGCAGTTTTGCATATGGTATTAGTAGTATACAAGATGCCATGAATCCCAAGGCCTGCAGAATTTTTCTTCCAGGGAGTTGGGTCTTTGTTGCCATCATTTTGAAGTATTGAGTCAGTTGTCCTTGCTTGTCTGGCATGAGATAAGCCATCTGGGCCGTTGTATTTAAGCTGGCACCCAGGAATATTATGTCTTGTGAGGGCACTAGTTTTGACTTATTTTCGTTTATTGTGTACGCTAGGCAACTTAATAGGTTTTTGACAAACGCCAGATGCTTTAAAAGAATGTCCTTGCTTTCTGCTTGAATAAGGCAGTCGTCCAGGTATGGATATATTGGAATTCCTCTTTGTCTGCAGTATGCAATTACTGGTGCCAGGCATTTTGTGAAGACCCTGGGCGCAGTAGATAAGCCAAAGGGCAGTGCAGAGAATTGGTAATGGGTTGAACCAGCTAAAATCGGAGGTATCTTCTGCAATTTTGTCTGATAGGGACATGCAGGTATGCCTCCTTGAGGTCCAACGTTACTAGCCAAGCCTTCTTGCCCAGCATGGGAAGAAGTTGCTGTAGTGTTAGCATCTTGAATTTGGGTACCTCGAGATATGTGTTTAGAATTGAGAGGTCCAGAATGGGTCTCCAAGCTTTGTCCTTTCGGGGAACTAGAAAGAGTCTTGAATAAAATCCTTGTCCCTGCTCCTGTGTAGGAACCTGTTGAATGGCTCTCATGTCCATGAGAGTTGTAATTTGTTTTTGAGCCTCTGCCCATTGATTTGGTGGCAGGTTTGGCATTCCTTTTATCCTTGGTAAAGTGTGAAAGTGGAATCTGTATCCTTGAGATACAATATTTAGGACCCATTTGTCTTTTGTGATGATGCGCCAGTTGTCTGCAAAAAGTGTTAGCTTTCCTCCCAAGGGAGCTGCCAAGAGGATTTGCTTGGCAGTCTGAGGGGTAAGTCATTGTGTTTGTCTTCTGGTAGTTTGAGACCTGTCTTCTCCTCCTTTCTGGGTTGTGGCACCCCATTGTCGGGGGTTGTAAGAGCCTTGTGACTGACCTCTGCCCCTTGGGCATCTGTATTTGCCCCTATGTGGTCTGTCAGAAGCTGGAAAGGACCAGTTTTTGGTTGGCCAATTTCTGCTGAAACGAGGGGGTTGAACCTGTAAAAAATCCTTGACCGTCTGCATAGATTTTGCCTTATCCTCCATTTTCTTTAAAACCTCTTCTGCTTTTACACCAAATAAAACATCCTGCTGTAAGGTGCATCCAATAACTTTGCTTTTACATGATCAGGTAAAGTTTGTTCTTTTAACCAAGCATGCCTACGTATGACAGACCCTGTCACTGATGCTCTACAAAAAGCTTCTAATGAATCAAATCCACATTGCAAAACTATGTTTTCCCACTTGTTCAGCTGCATGCAACAAATCTTGCATTTCCTTGTAATCAGGCTGCTCTGTATGTGTGATCATTTTTGTTTTAATTGAGACATCAGATATTGTTGATATTTCAGCATGTGAAACTGGCAATTTAAGGCCCTCATAGCTAGAGTAGCTGAGGTATATATTTTCTTTCCCCATCTGTCTAGTGCTCTAGAATCCCTTTCAGAGGGTACAGGATTTTTAGCAATAGAGGCCTTAACCCCTTTGGGACCCTGGGAAATGGTTTCTGGGTCAGCAACAGGGCTTTTATATAGGAATTTGTGTGAGTCAGGGACTCTGTAGTATCTGTCTGGTTTGGCTGGTGCAGGAGGTAGTGAATCTGGGTTAAGGCTAGATTCTGAATAAACATAATCCACAATGTCTAACACTGGTGGAATAGCAAGTGGTCTGTGCTGGGGTAGTAAAAGGAACTCTCGGAGCCTTTTCTTAGAATCAGAGTAATCCTGGCCTTCCCAGTGGAAATGTTCCTTCATGGTATGTAAAATTTCCCCAAAAAAGTAGTCTTCTGGGGGAGATGCTGAAGGAATAGACTCTTCAGCATCAGAGTCTTCATAAGGGGGAAAAGAATATTCCTGTTCCTCAGAAGAATCTGAGGAAATTGAAACCTGGTCAGAGGAAGCGTAGTCCTCCTCCTGTCTAGGCCTTTTATCAGGAGGGGGATGGGAACCCCTGATTAGGGTAATTAAGTCTTCAGCCATCTTAAGCATCTGTTTCTTAGGCATGGGGCCTTGTACTGGAGACTGCTGTACAGTCTTCTTTGCTTTTAAAGGAGTTTTCAGCTTTGCATAGGATTTAATAGTGAGTGTAGTCGGTCTGACGACACCTTCTGCAACTGAAGGCGTTTCAACTGCACCGGAATCTCCTTCAGCCATGGAGTCGGAAGGGCCTAAAGATAAAGGTTGTGAAGGCCTAGCAATCTCCTCTTGGGAATCAGATGCCGCCTGGGGTCGTCAGGGGCTGCGTAGGTGCCTCACTGAAAACCGGAGAACCGGAGACTGGCCTAGCAGAGGCCTCGGAGTCTGGTTTGGGTCTCGGCTGCCTGTCCTTATCTTTGCGTTTTTTATGCATTCCGGTCGTCGGTTGCTCCGACGGCATGGTATGATTAAATTTCCTACCAAAATAATGTCGGGCGAAATCAAACCGACGTTTAATAGTTCGTTTGTTAAACCTAGCACAAAACCGACAACCTGTGACATCGTGGTCTGGGCCTAGGCAAGGAATACAATAAGAATGAAAGTCCTTATGAGGTATTTGCTTCCCACAAGAAATGTAATTGTTAACTTTTTCTGACATCGGACTGAGGCAAGAAAAGGTTCCCCAACAGGGTACTTAGCTTTATTGAAGACTTTGGTCTGAAATTCGATTTGAAAATCTCAGGAGTCGGCCGACCGGCACTTGTGAACTGCTTCTGCTTCGGGCACCGCGCGGCAAGAAAGACAGAAGAAAATGGCGTTGGATGCCTCTTATATACCCCTGGTGCACTGACGTCAGGGAAGAAGCGACAGCAACCGACGCCGGACCAAGACTTTGGAACTCTGGCTGACTGCGGGACCGCCTGACGGCAGGATAACCCAAGTGTGATGACTGCAGCAGTGTAACATTATGAACATCAGGCAAATCACGAGGGGAACAAAAAAGTAATGCATGATATTGTTTTATTAACTATGAAGATTTCATAGGTTCATAGGAGGTTACTAGGCTAATGGCCCTAAGGCCTTTACAAGCCTAGTCATGTTATACCCATGTTTCTTAACTGACCTTGGTTAGATGGTCGTTATTCACAGAGTGAGTCTATGATTATCACCAGCCACCCCTGTCTATAAAGGACACAGGTGCCACCCCTGGGGTGAATTTACGTTCTCCCATTTAATTGTCTAGGTTGCATTTAATAGGGTTATTGAGGAGCTCTGCTTCATTTGAATTGGGAGTTTATTCCAGAGGAGCAGAAATATCTAGGAGATATATCTGTCTCTCCAGCATGTTCTAATGTCACAGGCTAGGTTGAAATCTCTGGAGTGACTGACTCTTGTCCCATTTGATTTGCAGATGTGCAACATGTCCATTAGGGCTGGGTCAGAGACTGTTCTGTAGGCCAGGCACAAGTCACATCTCAGCAGACTGTAGGATAAACAGTACAATGACAGGACTTTGAGTCTTTCCATGTAGGTCATCTTTTGGACCATGTTTTAGAAACACAAGGCAACCCTGTGTTTCTAAGGATAGCCAAAGAGTTCACTTACGCTGTGCTGATGAAACCATAAGAAGGCTGAAACATGAATGTCCACAGCTTGTATGGTTTGGCTTTGTTGGCCTCAATTTGTCCATAACAGACTTAAAAAGAAAAAAGTCATGGGCATTCAGAAGTGTCATATAGCTGAAACACCTGATGTCCTTAAAAGGTCATTTGCATATGGTTTAAGAAATCACATAGTAGAAACTCTATCTTGGCTAGATTTTTCTTTTAGTTTTTACTGACTGATTTGTCTGTGGGACTTTTTTACTCATTGTTTCAGTTTGTTAGTTGGGATATTTTGCAGACACCATAATGGTTATGGAAATCAGCTGGGTACGATAACCCTGTGTTTCTAAGGGTAACCAAACAGCCCACTTATGCTCTGCTAATGAAGCCATAAGAAGGCTGAAATATACATGTCCACAAATAGTGGGTTTTGGCTTTATTGGCCTCAATTTGTCCATAACAGACTTAAAAAAAGTCATGGACATTCAAAACTGCCATATAGCTGAAACACCTGATGTTCTTAACATGTAATTTGTATATATCCCATGTGGCTCTAATACAAGAGGTTTAAGGAATCACACAGTGGAAACTCTAGCTTGGCTAGATTTTTCTTAGTTTTTACTAAATATCCAAAGTGTAACATTTTTATGTAAATGCAGGAGTTTGCAGGCAAAATACACCAACAACTAGTGCAAAGGACTGCTTTTCACTTTTTCTACCAAAATAATTCAGTCTTGTAGAATTTGAGTTCTTTGTCATTTTATATATTATTAAGGTGTTTTGGGTGCAAAATAAGTAATTTATGCAAATATTTGTAGAAACCTTGGAAATATTTTTGTCCTAAAAACTCAGGATATTTGTAATTTTTAATGTCTTTTCACATGCTAAATGCCCATACGCTATATACATTATATATATATATATATATATATATATATATATATATATATATATATATATATATATATACACACACACATGCAGACTCTGCATAAAAGGTTTGTCTGCTGACAATCAAACTGATGTGCCTCTTGCTTTTTGGCAACAATGCTGCTTATTGTGTCACACTGCCACAATGAAAAGTCAAGTCACCAACAAGTTTCCATTTTAGCATTTAAAAAAGTCAGATGATAAACTAATTATTTATTTAAAATGTACAATTACACTTTTGCACTTAACTTTGAACACCATGGCATGTGGTACCTCTGGTGCTGTGATGCATTTCTTTCTAATTTGTGTCTGTTTTAATAAATCCTACATCGACTCCTATTTCTCTCTCCAAGACATCACTGAAAAGTTCAGTCAACTTGTCTCAAGAATCTCAGTGCAGGGAGTATGTGTGGGCATGTCCATAGACTTTAACAGAAGAACCATAGCTCATGAAAGATGGGCACCCTCCCACTGAAGATTATGGGTGCAACCTCATTTTAACCCTCAAGTGAAGAATTCAGTACAATTACGTGGACAGAGTCTTAATAAAAAGTGTATGAAGCTTTTTATTAATAAACTAGTGCATAATTTTAGTCAGATGGGTGGACAAAACACTGCAGCATTTAAGTTTCAAGGTGTTGTGATGTATACTACAAATATGACTGAACACAAAAAATGGATTAGAGATGTAGTGAGTGAGACAAGACTTGTGAAGGTCTAGAAATGCATTTGAGTGTTTTGGAAGGCCATAAATAATGGCAAACAGTACAGAACAATGCATAAAATGAAAACAGAGACATGTAACCTAAATTTCATGTCTTATAAAAGACCAAGCATGTTTCTAACTTAAAAA
Source organism: Protopterus annectens (assembly GCF_019279795.1). Lineage (NCBI taxonomy): Eukaryota > Metazoa > Chordata > Ceratodontiformes > Protopteridae > Protopterus > Protopterus annectens. The sequence goes on along the minus strand of NC_056732.1, from coordinate 1,016,146,486 downwards.
AATATATATCAACAAAACGTCCAAGGATTAACTCATAGAAGGTAAAGATCATGCCACTGTTTTTAAGATAGAATAAAGAATAGATTACTGACATATAAGGCAGTACAAGCCTGAATGTTTCATATCCAATAAGTCCATTACAAATATAGTCAGCAAAATATAAATAAAGATTCACTGTGCAGTTATGCAAACTGAAAACAGAAAGTAAATGATTAGCTTAGATAAAAATGTTAGAACAGCTGCAGTTGCTAAAGTTATTAAAGCTAAAGTAGATTATAATACACTTTATGCATTACTCATGTTTATAGTACACAATCACATAGTGATAGAACATATATTTCAGATGATTTGATGAATAAAGTTGATCATTTTAAAGTTTTCTCTTGTCTCTTATCAGACCACAATACTTTATCTATAACAAAATTCTTATTTATAGAATTCCAGCATATATGACTTAATTAAACAATTTTATTCTATATTTAAATGAACAAATTTTATGGGATTCATTCAAACTGCATATTGAAGAAAAGATTATATGTGGTCTCATAATAAAATTAAGGAGCGGGATAATGATGCGGTAGTTTACGCAAGCCTAAGTTGGAACAACTAAAGAAAAGAGTAAACACTTTAGATGAAATTAAAAAGCTAACTACAAAATATCAAGAAATTTTAATGGACAAAACTGAAACCGATTTGGAAAAAAATAGGTTACTAGTTACATTATGTCAATGAAAAGTTTACATAGACTGGCAATCATTAGTACGGTAATAAATAAAAATGCACAAACTGATACTTTTAAATGTTTAATCAAGTAACTAAAAAAGATATGTCCGATGAAGAGATGTTAATAATCCTCAAAAATATCAAGAACACTGAAAGAAAGGAAGAAATGATTTCAGAGATGAGAATTTAATTGAAAATATGTTTAAATAACAATGTTCATACTAAAATAAAAAAAGTCTTTATTAAATAAGACAATTTCAATATGTGAAATTAAAGAGGTCATTAATAAATGCAAAAAGGGGAAAGCCCATGATATGTATGATTTAATAGCTGACATTTACAAGCTGTTCTCTCCTAATATAATATCCCTGATAGGTGAAACCTTTTTGCTCTTACAAAAATCTTAAACAGTTCCCCATCTTGGAAATGCTCTTTAATTTCTCCCATTCTTAAGCAAGTGAAAGAAATAGATTAGTCTCTTCGTACAGACCCATTTCACTTCTTAATGTGGATTATAAAATAGTCATTACAATTTTATCTAATAGATTATCTACATAATACTACACAAAATATCTCAAAGATAAAACAGGTTTCCTTGTTAATATATTATTAACTCATTATAATATTAAAAGAGTAGTCACAACTACAGATTTTGCTAATTACAATAAAAAGTTAGGACTAATTTGTTTTGATACTGAGAAAACATTTGATTCAGTTAAATGGGCTTAGTAGTTAAAACTTTTAAAAATTTTGATTTCCCTGAGGAATTTATAACCTTAATTAAAATGTGTACGTTGATTCTCAAGCTTGTTTTAAAATAGGGTCTTTGTCTCCGATCTTTAATATTAATAAAGATACTAAGCAAAGATATCTGCTCTCACCCTTAATGTTTGCTATGGTCATGAAGCCTTTGCAAACAGTATTATAGCAAATCAACTAATATTAGGTTTTAAGCTATAAATAAGTTAGGTACTCACCGTAGCATAACATCTGTGTTGTCTAGTTTCATTCATCCTCAACTGCTGGGTCTCTGATCCGACTCGGATCTGACTCGGCTACTTCTTCCAGATCATTGGATCCAACTCTCGAGCTCCTCCCTTTACCCATAATGCCCCACCAACTTATACCTCAGATTAAGTCTGCTGCCTTAGTAGATGATGGATAATACCTTAAGAGAATTAAAAAGGGTATAGGCTAAAATAATAGAACTGAAGTTCAAGCAAGGAATCACAGTTCCCTGAAATATAATCCCTTTAGTCTCTCCAGGAGTAAAAGGAAGCAGGTTAGGAAGGCAGAAAGTTGAGGAAGAATGAAAATAGACAACAAAGATGTAATGTTACATTGATTACATAACTTTTGTATCTGATGTTGTCATTTTCACTCATTCTTCAACTGATGGGACAGAGTCCTCAGGTAAATGAACCTTGGGTGGTCCCCATGGAATGATATTTTAGAGTACTGTAGAGACAAAAGCAGCTCTGTTCCTAGAAATCAAATCCAATTTGTAATGAGCATCGGACCAAGTGGCAGCTAAATAAATGTGATCTATGGAAGTTCCTGATGAAAAATCTGAGGATACAGCCATATATCTTGTGGCAAGAGGTCTAGGGGGCTTAGGCAAGGAGAGCCCTCTTTTACTATAGACAAAAGATGTGCAATCAGTTAACCATTTGGCCAGAGTATCATTAGAAACTGGCATGCCCAATCTTTTAGGTGAAAAGGATCCAAACAACTAGTCAGTCTTACGGAAATCTTGGGCCCTATGGAGGTAAAACCAAAGTTATCTGTGCACATCCAAAAGATGGAGAATGTCCTCTCCCTTATTTGAGTAATATGGAAATAAAACTGGGATGTTGATGATCTGGTTGATGTTAGACTCAGAAGCTACCTCAGGCTAAAAAGATGGATTGGTCCACAAGAAAATCCTGTCTTTGTGGGAAATCAGCTAAGGAGGCTTGAAGGAGAGAGCCTGGAATTTGGTTACTCATCTGGTTGATGTTATTGCAACCAGAAATATGGTTTTCCAAGACAAAAACTTTAGGTCTGACTTGGCTAAAGTTCAAAGAGGCCTTGGATCAGACCCTGAAGCAGTATACATAAATCCCAAGGAGGAGTAGGATCCTCTACTGGATGCCTAAGCAAAAAATTTGAAAATGAAAGTTTGAAATGGCAGCCAACTGAGCCTAAATAGTAGAAAAACTAGCCCCTTCACTGAACAATGAAGCAAAAACTCAAATACAGCTGGTATAGGGGCAGGAAAAAGGATCTAAATCTTTCTTAAGGGCCCAGAAAACAAATCTCTTCCATTTACTTTTCTAAATCTTTCTAGTAGAAGCCTTTGGGTCTATATTACGTTACTGAAAACTGAAGTCAGCAAACACTTGTTTGCCAACCAATAAACAGCAAACTGTCATTTCCATGAACAGCCACTACAGAGAATTTTTTCGTAGGGGAAAAAAAAATGTCTTGGCCATTGTCGTGAATTTGCCCTTTTCTCAACTGTAGTGCAATCTCAGAATTGGTATATTTAGTTAGGGGGTGTGTGGAGGCAAAGCCCCCCACTTTGACTTTGAATACTGTTTCGTTTCTGGTTGGCCAAGTGATTTTTTTCCTCTAGGAAAAAATTTGCTATAGTGGCCATTTGCAGAATGACAGTTTGCTGTTTAATTTTTGGCGAACAGGTGTTTGCTGACTTGGAATTTCAATGTTATAATACAGACCCGAAGCCTTTTGGGAAAATAATAAAATATGATGGACCGAGGAGGAAAGAAAGCATGGGCTGTCTAGCAATCAATGGAAATGGAGAAACCATGCAGTCATTTTGAGGCTTCTAATATCCGGATGAGTCATCCCTGTTGGGTGAGACAGGAAGTCTGGATTGGAATCCAGTATCCAGGGCAGATGTAGACAATGAGGCCAAAGGAAGGGAAACCAAATCTGACAAGGCCAAAAGGGTGCAAGGAGGACAACTTTGTTCTTCATTCGGTATGCTTTCTGTAGAAATTTGATGATTAGAGGTAACTGGGGGGCAAGCACAGAAGAGACTGTAGCACCAATCATGGACTAGAGCATCTCTCGGTGAATACCTCTTTGGAGGGATCATGGCAAAGAACCTACTGCACTTGTTGTTGAGGGGAGAAGTGAAAAGGTCACAGCACAGCTGGCCCTATTGACTGAAAATTCTCTCTGCCTCGTTGACATTGAGAGACCACTTGTGGGGCATTAGACTGGACCTGCTTAGTTTGTCTGCAATCATGTTGGCTTTCGCAGGTATTTGCATTGTTATGAATAAGTGGCCGGAAGACATTGCCCATTGCCACACTCTCACTGCTTCTCGACATAGTGAATAAGATCTGGTTCCTCCCAGTTTGTTGATGTGCCCGACTACAGACATATTTTCTGTCTGAATAGCAATTATCTTGGAGGGGAAGAGTGTCTTGAAAGGCCTGCAATGCTAGGACTGCTGCTCTCATTTCTAGAACACTGATATGCTTCTTGGCCTCTTCTGGGGACCACATACTTTGGACTGTCCTTCCCAAGTAGTGAACCCCACCCCAGTTGGGAGGCATCTGTGGTTACTGTGGACAGGAGAAGAACAAGAGAAGAAGCTTCATCCAAGTGAAGATATCTTTTGCAAGATTGTGAGATCTTGACTGGGGCGATTAAATGTTGCTGAAGAACAGACCACTGAACCAATACAGTCCATTGCAGAATTCACATATGAAACCTGGCTAAATGAACTACGATGATTGCTGCTGCCATGGATCCCAAGGCCTGCAAGATTAGTAATGCTGGGAGAGAAGGATGTGAGATCATGTTCTTGACCTGGGATCTGAGTTTCTGGATTCATGTTAGAGGAAGAGATTCTTTTTGAGTGACCGTGTCTAGACAAGCACCTATGAACTCCAGACTTTGCATAGGTGTCAGTTATGATTTGCTGTAATTGACTGTGATGCTTAGGTGAAGATACAACTGGAGCAAGTAGTCCCTTGCCTGTAGAAGTAGATGCCTGGATGGGGCAGTTAGGAGCCAGTCATCTAGGTACAAAAACACTCTGAATCCCAGCAGTCTCAGGTGAGCTGCTACCACTGCCACACATTTGATGAACACCCTGGGGATTATGGTGAGGCCAAATGGCAGTGCCCTGAACTGGTAATTACTGGCTTCCAGCCAGAAGCAAAGATATCTTCAAGAGCTCCTTCTCATTTTGATGTGGTAGTATGCATCCTGAAGATCTATCAAGCACATCCAATCTCCTTTCTCAGTGGAGGCAAAATGGATTGAACCATGACTATCCACAACCTTGAATATTTCATGTATTAGTTCAGTTTGCTGAGATCCAGGATGCGTCTCAAGTCCCCTTTCTTTTTTAACACTTACAAGAATCCGAAGTAGGTTCCAGATCCTATCTGGTGTGGAGGGATCTTCTGAATGACTCTTTTCCAAACCAGCTTTTCTATTTTTAATGCTGCGTCTTCCTATGATGGGGTGTAACATCAGGGATTCCTTTCATTCTTGTAAGAGGAAATTGGGAAAATTGTATGATATTACCTCTGGATATAATTCTCTGCACACAGAAGTCCTTTGTGATGGCTGTCCAGGCTTTTTTGTGCAGAGACAAATGCCCCCCCCCCACTGCCTCCAGAGGGCAACAGTCGGGCAACCTTTCAGGAGCACTGTTAGGGTTTGTCTGAGAAGGAATCCTGGAAACCCTGATTCAGTGGGCCACCTCTGTTGTGGGGGCAGTGTCTTCCTATAGGGTTTCTCCCTCTGCCTCTAGAATAACTGTCTCCACATGAGTCTTGGAAAGAATCTTTAAATTTGTGGAAACACATCTTTCTGCTTCTTCACTGATTCTGGGAAAAGTATCTTTGAGGAGCAGAAAACAGATCCTTATGGCAGACAAGGTGTCACTTCTGGTGAGCTTTTCTTTCACCTTTTGGCCAAATATGGTAGATCCATCAAGCAAAGCTTTGATGAATGAAGACATCAAGGCCTTCACAAAGTCACAAAGGTGCATGCAGGTATGTCTCCTAAAGGCTATGCCCAAAATGGCTGCCCACGAGGTACCCTCTGCAGTGTGAGCTATTAACCTCATGCATACATTAGCCATAGACTGAAGGGTGGTCAGTCACAAATAAACTATTTTGATTTTCTACAGACATGGACCCAGAAAGAGATGTGGAAAGCTCTTCAGTCAAATCTCTTTGCAAACACATGAAATGTACCAAGTAATTCAATAACTGCACAGCAAAGGTCGCTGAAGCATCAGCACATTTACCAAAATTGTTCAAGGCCCTAAATTCCCCCGCAAGCTCTTTATTAGTGGTTGCTACCACAACCATGGCATCAACTGGGACCCCCTTGCTCTAGTGTGTTCTGTCCTTCAGTGCGGGCTAAAAATGTTATCTGCGCTTCACAGTATCCAATTCCTTCATGCTCATTTTGAGATGAGGTGTATAGGTTCATCAGTCAGGGGGAAGGGTTACCAAAGACATAGCCTGGTCAGATCCAAAAGCCACCAGGAACACCATCTCCTCTTAGGACAGGGTGTCAGAAGACTAACCACCTTTTTGCTTTAGGAGTTTAAGAATGTCTCCAAAGAAGACATCTCCAGGTGGAGATTTGGGCTACCCTTCCCCTACACTGAAATCAGTGTCTTCAGTGAGAGATCCCTGAGAAGAATGCAAGTGTCTCCTTTTACACATTTTCTTCCAAGGGACCTCATTAGTGGGTTGGGCTGTTGAGGTGTCGGAAGTGACAGGGGAGTCCTGAGGGACTGACTGGAGACTTGAATGGACTGGCTGTCCCAGTGGAGTAGAAGAATGAGGCTCAGAGTAAAGACATGATGGTGGTAGAGATTGATGATCTCAGGGCGTAGGGATGTCATTTCTCTAGGTAAAGACAAAGACCTCTCCACAAACTCGAAGGCAGAGTGCCTAAGGGAGACTGAAGCCACAGGTATTAAAGCCAACATTTCCTACACCACCAAACCCTGAATCCCTCAAAGCCCTCCACCTGAGGATGGAGTCAGACAGAAGCTGCAAAGCACTGAACTTCTGAGGGGCAGGGATGGCTCCAACAATATCAGACTTGACGCCTATCCCCCAGATCTAGAGCTGATGTTTCAGCTCTGACAGTATTCCTTCTCCAAAAAGCTCAGAGCTGGATGTCACTGGGAAGAGACTGGAATTGAAGAACAAGATTTTTTTGGATTCAATTATGACAATATCAGGGATCTCTGATCCGAGGGCTTTGAAACCTCAAGCTGGATCAGAGAGGAGAAACTAAAGGAGCACTTGTCATGAGCAGGCTCACAGATCTGATGGGAAACAGAGATGGAATTACTCCATCTGGATCTGAGCTCTGAGAAATTTCTTCATCATCCTACTCACTTCAGCCTCCAACAAATTCCTGAATGAGGAGCAAGTAGATGGTGGCCCCTAGTGTTTACGTGAAGACTATTGTAAAAATAGGGAAAGGAGTCAAGAAGGAATCGAATCCAGTGTTCAGACAGTAGGATCCACAGTTGTTGGATCTGATTTCTTTCACATATATGGTGGTGGTTCTAAGGATGGAGCAGAAGACGTTGAGGGGTATGGAGACCTCTTCCTGGTATCTTTGTTTTTGGAAGCCAAGTCAGACTTCCCTTTGCCTGATTTCTTGGAGGGAGGTTGAGCCCTAGTTGGAATACTGGAGGAAAATGGCCCTTCAAAACTAGTTTGTTCCATTTATCAGGGAGTGCCCTGGCACTGAAGTAGGCACAAACAGAACATCCTGAATCTAAATGGTCAGCGCCCAAGCAATAGACATATTCTTCTTGCTGTTTGGTTCGATCCTCGGCTCCGACTCGGCCATTTTCTGTAGCTCGAGAGCTGTTTACTGGCTCGAGGCTACCCCTTATCCCAGAATGTCCAGCATCAGCTACCCAGATCTCATTTGTGATAGGGCACACAAGACATAAGTAGAGTAACCAGATACCTAAAAACTGGTTGTCCAATGCAGTTTAGAAGGAAAGAGTCATAAATTACCTGCCATGTGAAGTAATAAAAGATACTCAGTCAGTGAAAGCAAAACGGAGCTCCTCTCAATCCTCTAGGAAGGGGGAAGAAGGGAGGGATGCAAGAAGGAAGGCAAAATGAAGACAACTAACATTGAACATTATGGTAGGTACATAACTTCTTTATGTTAAGTTGTCCATCTCGCCTTCATTCTTGCTATTTGGGACAGCGTCCCTAGCACCTAAAATCCCGGGTGGCACATTGGAACAGACTCTTCAGAACAGTAGAACCAAAGGAAGCTCTGCTCCAGGAGACCATATCCACCTTGTAATGAGAGATAAACGTGTGAGGGTTTGCCCAAGTGACAGCTGCACAGATTGAGTCTATGGGCAACCTAGACTGAAAGGCTACAGAGGTAGCTAATGCTCTAGTGGAATGACCTTTTGGTTTAGCTGGTAGCTCTTTATTTCGTAACTGATAAACAAAGGCAATAGCATCAGATAACCATCTGGATAAGGTCACCTTAGAAACTGGAAGGCCTCGTTTGTTGAAAGCATAAGAAAGAAATAACTGGTCTGACTTTCTTAGTTCCTTAGTTCTATGGAAGTAAAAACGCAATTGTCTGTGCACATCTAATTGGTGGAGCTTGTATTCTGCCTTGTTGCTGTGATTAGGAAAGAAAACTGGGAGATCTATGGATTGATTTAAATTGTTCTCTGAGCAGACTTTAGGAATAAAGGATGGATTGTCCTCAGAGAAACTCTGTCCTTGTGAAACATCAGGTAAGGAGGACGAACACATAGTGTTTGAAGTTCTGAGACACGGCTAGCTGAAGTGATAGCAACCAGAAAAAGTGTCTTCCAGAAAGAAATTTTAAGTAACATGATGCTGCCCGTTCAAAGGGAGGCAAAATTAAGGACACTAAAACTAAACTGAGATCCCAAGGAGGAGGAGGATCTCTAACTGGGGGTCTAAGAAGAGATGTTCCTCTCATAAAGGCCTTGCAGAGCTTATGAGACATTATGCTAGAATAAAACATACCGATATGAAAATTAGAAAATGGCAGCTAGTTGTACTCTAATGGTAGCGGAACCTGCACTAGACTGAAAGAGTTGTGCTAGAAATTCAAGAATTTCATGGACTGGGGCTGAGAAAGGATCCAAATTTCTAGATTCTGCCCAGTATGAAAACCTTTTCCATTTACTAGCATACATTTTCCTCGTAGTAGACTTATGTGAGGTAACAATAATATCATGGACTGCTGGGGAGATATTGGAAAGCCTGGCTAAGGTTGGAAGTGGAGTAACAAGCTGTGAGCTGGAGAGTTTGAAGGGATTGGTGCAACCTGCCTGATTGATGAATCAGAAGATCTGGAACTGGATCCAGAATCCACGGTTGATCCAGAAGGTGGAGGTGCAGGGACGGGAACCATATCTGTTGAGGCCAATATGGGGCAATGAGGATCATTTTGCAACCCAACAATTTTGCTTTCTGTATGAGTCTTGGTATTAGGGGAAAAAGGAGAAAAGCATAAAGGAATCCCTCTGGTCAATCGTGGACTAGGGCATCTCTGGGTATATGACCTGGAAGAGGAAGTAGGGAGAAGTAGCTGCTGCATTTGTTGTTGAGAGGAGTGGCAAATAGGTCGCAGCAAGGCTGTCCCCATTTGTGGAAGATAAGATCCGCAACTTCCTGATTCAGAGGCCACTCGTGAGGCATGAGGATAGCTCTGCTGAGCCTGTCCGCTATGACATTTGATTTCCCAGGGATGTGCATTGCTATCAGAAAATGTTGGGAGGAAATCGCCCATTGCCACAGTCTGAGTGCTTCTCGACACAAGGGGTAAGACCTGGTCCCACCCTGCTTGTTGAGGTACCATACCACTGACATGTTGTCCATTTGGATTGCAATGGTAATATATACAGAATATATACATAAAAGCAAGAATTTTGTTAGTTGCCAGATGAATTCAATCAGAGAGGTATAAACAGAGATATATTAATCAGCATTATTGTACCAGTATCAGCAAGTGATCATAATCATCATCTTCTTTCGGCTGTTCTCGTTAGGGGTCATCACAGCAGATCATCTGTTTCCATTTCTTCCTGCCCTCTGCATCTTGCTCTGTCACACCAACCACCTGCATGTCCTCTCTCACCATATCCATAAACCTTATCTTAGGCCTTCTTCTTTTCCTGTAACCTGGTAGCTTCATCCTTAGCATTTTTTTCCCAATATACTCAGCATCCCTCCTCAGCACATGTCCAAACCAACGTAATCTTGCCTTTCTGGCTTTGTCTCCAAACCTTCCAACCTGAGCTGACCCTCTAATATACTTATTCCTAATCCTGTTCACTCTCGTCACACCCAGTGCAAATCTTAACATCTTTAACTCTGCCACATCCAGCTCAAACTCCTGCCTTTTTGTCTATGCCACTGTCTCCAACCCATATAACATAGCTGGTCTCACTACCTTCTTGTAGACCTTCCCTTTCACTCTTACTGGTACCCGTCTGTCACAAATCACTCCCGACACTCTTCTCCACCCACTCCATCCTGCCTGTACTCTCTTCTTCACTTCTCTTCCAAACTCACCATTACTCTTAACTATTGATCCCAAGTATTTAAACTCATCCACCTTCGCCACCTCTACTCCTTGCATCCTCACCATTCATCTATCCTCCCTCTCATTCACACACATATATTCTGTCTTAGTCCTGCTGACCTTTATTCCTCTTCTCTCTAGAGCATATCTCCATCTCTCCAGGGTCTCCTCCACCCGTTCCCTACTCTCACTACAGATCACAATGTCATCTGCAAACATCATAGTCCATGGGGACTCCTGTCTGATCTCGTCTGTCAACCTGTCCATCACCATTGCAAATAAGAAAGGGCTCAGAGCTGATCCTTGATGTAACCCCACCTCCACCTTAAACGCATCCATCACTCCCACCGCAGACCTCACCACTGTCACACTACCCTCGTACATATCCTGTACCACTCTTACATACTTCTCTGACACTCCTGACTTCCTCATACAATACCACAACTCCTCTCTAGGCACCCTGTCATATGCTTTTCTAAGTCTACAAAAACACAACGCAACTCCTTCTGTCCTTCTCTGTACTTCTCCATCAACACTCTCAGAGCAAACATCACATCTGTAGTGCTCTTTCCAGGCATAAAACCATACTGCTGATCACTAATCATCACGTCCCTTCTTAACCTAGCTTCCACTACTCTTTCCCATAACTTCATGCTGTGACTGATCAATTTAATCCCTCTGTAGTTACTACAGCTCTGCATTTCACCCTTATTCTTAAAAATCGGTACCAAAACACTTTTTCTCCATTCCTCAGGCATCCTCTCACTTTCCAAGATTTCATTAAACAATCTGGTTAAAAACTCCACTGCCATTTCACCTAAACACCTCCATACTTTCACAGGTATGTCATCTGGACCAATAGCCTTTATATTCTTCATCCTCTTCATAGCTATCCTTACTTCCTCTTTGCTAATCCATTGTACTTCATGATTCACTATCCCCACATCATCCAAGTGATAAAAAATAATAATTATGGAGAAAATATCATCAGTCAGCAGTAGCAAAAAGAATACGAGTTTAGTTATCATATAAGGAGAAGGAGGAGGTTAGGTTATAGAGCAGGTACATAGCCAGGAAGAGTTGAGATGGTTTTTCAGTATTTGTTTGAAGGTGGTGGTGCTGCCTGTGTTTCTTATAGAAGGTGGAAGTGAGTTCCATAGTTTGGTGATGGTGAAGGAATAGGTGTTGACCAGCAGGTTAAGGTGGGATTTTCTACTTTTAGAAGTAGATGATTTTCAGATCTTAGTTGCCTGCTGGGTTGGTACTGGCTGAGTAGTGTCGAGAGAGCAAGACAGTCTGTGGGTCTGTAGATTACTTTGTGCAATATAGTTAGATGGGTGAGTGAGAGATGATGGGGAATTCCAGCCATCCTAATTGTTTCAGTGAGTTACAGGGGTGGGATGAGAATTTGGTCATGGTGGCAAATTTAGCTATTCTGTTGTAACACATTTCAAGATTGGATTTTGGAGAATTTTGGATATTAGTAAGGAGAGAGGTGCCATAAAGGAGAGAGGGTAATAAAAAAGTGGTTGCAAGGGTTTGTCTAGTAGAGAGGCTAAGAAAGTGTTGGTGCCTGTAGAGCATACCCAGCTTTTGGTTTGTTTTTATGATGTTATTGTTTATGTGTAGGTCAAAGTTAAGGTATTCATCTATAATAATGCCTAGTAGTTTAGTGTGTGGGATAACTTCTATAGTGGTATTGTCTTGTGCTTGTACAGTGAAGAGTTTTTTTTATTTAGAGGAGTGGTTTTCTTAGGGGTAAACATTACTAGTTTAGTTTTGTTTGGATTTAGGGCAAGATGATTGTTAAGCATCCAAGATTCAGTATAGGTAAGGGCATTCTGTGTGATTTGCTAGAGTTCAGAGCTGGAATTTGCAGTGCATATTATTGCAGAGTCATCAGCATACTGGATTACTGAGCATTGTGGACGAGTGGAGCCAAATTCATTAATAAAGATGTTAAATAACAGAGGACCAAGTATGGAGCCTCGGGGTACCCCTGTGGAAGTACTGAGGAAGAGAAATAAGACTGCTGCCATTTGGTAGATTGCTACTTACTGGAAAGATAGCTTTTGAACCATTGTAGGGTAGGTGGGGAAATGTGGAGGGTGGATAGTTTAGAGAGGAGGGTGGTGTGGGAAATGGTATCAAACGTTTTGGAGAGGTTTAGGAAAAGAGAAGAGTTTATTTTTCCAGAATCCTGTGCCCAGTTAACTGTATTTTGAAAGGAGAGGAGGACAGTAATGGTGCTGTGTCCTGGTCTGAAACCATGCTGAGTGGGTGGAAGAATCTGGCTTTCACGCAGGTGGATGAGGAGTTGGGCAAGGATGCATTTTTCCAGTATTTTAGAGAGGAGTGAGAGAATTGCTCTGGGCTGAAAGTTTGTGGTGTCTGTGTTGGTGCCACCTTTGTGTAAGGGGAGAGGCACTCCCTAAAATGGAGAACATCGACATCTGTGCAGTGACAGAGACCTGGTTCAAAGCTCCAGAGAGCACCCTTGTATTACCAGGCTATAATTCATACCACACCTTTCAGCCACCTAACCCGGACCGAAATACTAAAGGCGGAGGCGTGTCCATATTCATTAAGGATGTCCACAACTCCAAGCTAGTTGCTCAGCATAATGCATCCAAGATTATCCAAGTGCAACTAACTCTGGGCAAGACCACAATCCAAATTGTAGCTTGCTACAGACCCCCCACCATGCCCCAGGATTCCCACTCCTCTTTTCTTGATACACCGGAAAATATTAGGGTACAACCCAACACCCTAATAATGGGTAATTTCAACTACCCCACCATTAACTGGGAAAGCTAATCATGTGCCAACTCTTTTGCTCAATGTTTTCTGGAATTCATAAATTCCAACGCCTTGGATCAACTTATCCACACCCCCACCAGGGGCAGCAATATCCTAGACCTGGTCATTATCAACATGGGTGACCGGTGTTCCACACCAGAGGTCAATTCCTTGTAGGTCAGCTCCAACCACAAGCTAATCACCCTAGACATTCACATCCCGCCCCCACCCCAATTAAGGAAACAACCGTAGAAAATGTCTCCAAAGCCAACTTCACGCTTCTTAAGACAGAAATGGCAAACTTCACGACACCCATGCAGATGGACAATAGGGGTATGACAAATACACTTTATAAGCACTTACACGAGTGCATGGATCGTGCTATCCCTAACAGAACCAAGATCCTATCCCCCCAAAAAAGGAAGCCAATCTGGTGGCCTTCTGCCATAAACAAACTCTACAACAGAAGAAAGAAACTGTTGCAAAAAAGAGTAAAATCCCATGATTGGAGGAACTCCCTGGTCAGTCTCAGTAAGAAGCTGAGATCCCTCATAAAATTATCCAAAGCTAGGTATGAAAACAAAATCGCCACTGATTCTAAAGACAACCACAAAGCATTCTATAGCTATGTCAAGAATCTCAATGGCAACACTCAGATCTACTCTGAGTTACAGCACAATGGCACTAAATATACAGAAACAACTGATATTGCCAACAGCCTGGCAGATAGGTTCAGTGCTAACGTTACCCCTCTCTCACCCCCTAAAGGGCCCATCTCTATTCTGGAAGAATGCAAGGTTCCTGTAATCACGGCTGCAAAGGTAAAAATCTCACTCTTTAAAGCCAAGAACACAGCATCCATGGGACCTGACAACATCCCAGGCTGCATTCTACATGAACTACAGAATGAACTGGCACCCCACCGAAGTACCATGTTCAGTCATAGCCTCACCTCAGGCTTTCTGCCCATTGAATGGCGCACTGCGACGGTTATCCCACTCCACAAAGGGGGAGCCACAACAGACCCCCGGGAACTACCGCTCCATTAGCCTGACGAGCCTGGTCTGTGAGGCCATGGAACATATCATCATGGAACTCATAAACAAAGACATTGGTAATCTCCAAACTCTGGACCCCACACAGTTTGTAAAAGGCAGATCATGTCTCCTAAACCTGATAGACTTCTTTGAAGAAGTCACTAAAGCCATACACACATAAGGTGGTTCACACAGCCTATCTAGATCTTGCCAAGGCTTTCGACACCATCTCCCAGTCTGGAATTATAAACTCACTAAATTAGGTATAAATCCCTATGTCACAAGATGGGCTGCCAACTGTCTTACTGACAGAACCCACACTGTGAAAGTAGCAGACTCCAAATTCAACTTCAGACCAGTGACAAGTGGAGTACCACAGGGTTCAGTCCTGGGTCCTCTCCTGTTTGGTATCTACTTCTCTGAAGTACAGGCTAACACAGAAGGTCTTTGGTTAACGAAGTTCACAGATGACTGCAAATTAGGAGCCATAATCGAAACTCCTAACGATGTGGACATCCTACAAAAGAGCCTCACTGAGATAGATGCATGGTGTCAAAGCCATGGCCTCAAGATCAATGCCAAAAAGTGCATTGTCATCCCTTTTGGTAAAAACTCTGTACCCATGAACTACCACATAGGCGGTAGTCTACTTAACACTGAAAGTGTGATAAGAGACCTTGGGACACAGGTGGACAGTAGTCTCTGCTTTGATAATCACATCGCCACAATGGTCAGGAAATCCTATAACGTGGCACACCTCATCACAAAAGGTTTCTCATCCAGAAAAAAAGAGGTCATTGTTCCCCTCTACTCATCACTCATTAGACCCATTATAGAGTACAACGCCCCTTTTGGTATGTACCTCACAAGACATCTACCACAACTGGAAAGGCCGCAGAAATACCTCACAAAGAGGATTACTGGCCTCAAACAGATGCCCTATGCAGACCGTCTCAAAAAACTCCAGCTTTACTCCGTCACATATTGCCTACTAAGAGGCAATCTCTGCCTAACATACAAAGCTATGTCAAACCCAGAGCTGTTGGACATGCTCCACTTAAAGAACTCTCAATCCCTCCGAGCTACACGCTCTAGGGACCTAATCCTTGTCACCACAATAAACAGAACATGCTGGAGGGATAGATTTCTGTCCCAGAGACTTCCCATACTCTGGAAAAGACTACCTATCTATGTCAACCAGAGCTCCTCATTAGCAGTCTTCAAGACAAATCTTGATGACTGGATGGGAAATAGGAAATTCACCCCGGGGATCACTTCTGTGGCTATGCTTGACAGGGGCACAGGAAAATAATTTTTTTGGGTGGCGAAAGCCAGGGTACCTTTTTGGTTAGGCTTATATAGGCTCTAGGGCCAATAGCCTAGTACTCACCTATGAACCTATATGCTTTTTTTCAGATGTCTGGAACTAGGGATTCTTTAATCGATCTGTTACTGTGTATGCTGATGGGATAAGCTATAGAGTTTGCAGCTAACTGCAGGAAGTGTGGGGGTAGATTGTCAGAGACAACAGTACAGGGTTTTAGCTTAAGTAAAAGTTTTTTAACTGTGGCGGTAGGTATTGGGAGAATTTTAGGTTGGAGTCAAGGGTAGGATTGTTTACTGGCATGATTTGGTCATCAGCTGTCTTGTTGGTGGTAGTGTTAACTGTAGGAAAGGTGGTAGTCAGGTCAGCTATGGTGTCAATAAAGTAGGAACTGAAGAGGGTGGCAAGTTCGGCTGGGGTTTTGTCTGGATCAAGGGATGGGTTGCTTTGACAGCCTGGGTATAATAGTTGATTAATGGAGGACCAGAATTTTTGGGAATTATCTTTATGTTGGCTTTGTAGATGGCGGTAGTGGGCTTTTTTTATCTCTGGTTATTAGTCGTTTTGCCTGGTTACAGAGTTGCATGTATTGTAGTAGAGTTGAGGGGTCTTAGATTTTCTGCCTCGATTTCCAGATTTTTATCCCTTGTGAACATGACTTCTTTGGTGGATTTTGAGATCCAGTTTGCATGTTTATGTTTTATTCATTTTTGGGGGGTGGGTGTTTGCGTATTTAGGATCTCTAGGAAAGCTGAGTTAAAGAATTTAACAGCCTCATTAACTGGTATGGATTTGAGAGGGTTCCCAATTTACTTTAGCTAAGGTTTCATTAAATATGGATGGTTGGAACTTAGTCAAATTTCTGGTTGATTTGTATTGGTGTTGGGCTGGGGTTGGCGAAGATTTGCGTGGTCGCTAATGGCATTAGGTAGTATGCTTGCAGTGGTGACACTGTTAGGGCTGTACACTAATATCCAGTCTATTGTGGAGCTGCAGTTGTTGTTTTTGTGGGGATATGGTGATATCTTGAATTAGTTAGGAGAAGTTGAAAAGGTTTATGTTTTTTGAGGGGTTCTTTTGGGCAATGTCTAGCCAATCAAGGTTCACATCACCTAGGCTGATGGTTTAATTATCTATGTTTTGTGATGTCCAGTCAAGTATGTTCTCTAATAATGGTATGCTGTTTCCTGGAGAAATATACAGAACAATTATGCAAATGTTTTTATGATTGTTAAGTTTTAATATAAAGATTAGTACTTTGGCTGGTGAGAAGTTGGGTGTTGGTTTTGAGCAGGGAAGTAAAGTATATTTGCTAGGGAAAAGTATTGCTACTCCCCCTCCACTCTTGTGAGGCCAATTGGCTCTTAGACATGAGTAGCCTAGGGGGAGAAATTCTGTGTCTTTTACATATGATTTCAACCAGGTTTTGGTAGGTGCTGTAATCCATGCCTGGAGTTCAGGTATTTGGTTTCTAAGGCTATAGAGATTTATGGTTGATAGCATGAAAGATTTGCTAGGTTTGCTGGGGCTGGGGATGTTGGGACTGGGTTTGGTTGTATGTCGGGATGTTGGGACTGGGTTTGGTTGTATGTCACTGCACTGGGATATAATGCTTTGGCAAATTATGTGGGTTATACTTATCAGCTTTGTTTTCCTAAAAATGGTATAGTTGCTGCTGGTGGTGTGATAATGGGGGTGTCTTTGGAGTGGAAGAATTTTTACTTCAGATAGTACAAAAGTATTAGCTGTGAATAAGCTACAGTGGATGCCTGAGTAACTTGATAAATGTGGTTTATGTGTGGTGGTTGTACAGGTGGGTGAAGGAGACATGTTGGGTGCCTGGAGAGTTGTGATTATTGTTAGGTGAGACAGTGTAAGTGAGAGAAGTGAGATCATAGTAATAGTAGTGATGAACACCTTGGTGGTTGAGTGCAGTATGATAACAGAATGTATATGAGCAGGATAGCAAGAATTTAGGGGATGGAGCACTATATGCCCCTATTTAGAATGGGTGGGGAGGTAGAGTAGTTAGGAGGTATAGTATGACTGGGGGAATAATTAGGGGGATTATGGGATAGGTGGAAGAGAGGTGTGGGAGGGGTCAGGTTAGGTATAAGGTTAACGTTACATGGGGTGAGCAGGGATGGTGGCAGGGTGAGGAGCGGAATGAGCACAGCGAATGCAGCGGGCCAGCCCCTGCAGGTAGAAGAGCTGAAAAACTATCCATTTAAGGTGAGCAATAAGCTAACGATATCTGTATCTAACAAGATTTGATTCTCACATGGGATAACTGGCTAGGATAAAAACGACCCACAAGAGCAGTTAGCCTAGTACTAATCTATGAACCAATGAACCATATAGCTAAAACTACTGCAGAAGTAATCAATATGATGAAAATCAGAATTAACCTCTTCATGGAGTCATCAATACAGACAAAACAGCGACTGATAGGAAATTCAGCTTAAAAAGTTAACAGAATGAGCTAAAAGGTGGAAACTAAGACGATTTGTACCCACTTGTATTTTGTTAATGTTATCTAGGCTTCTAGGTACAAAGATAGACAGGTGGGCCTCCCTTCAGGAGCGCTGAAAGGGCTTACCAAGGAAAGAAGAGTTCCTGTCTCCCTGATTCTGTGGACCCCCTCTGCCACCGGGTCGGTGTCTTCCATTACTGGTTCCCCCTCTGCCCCTGGGGGAAGAATCACCAAGTGTGTCCTGGAAAGCTAGCTGGGATTTTAGAACCCACATTTTTTCCCCCTTCTGACTCTTTGGATAAGGTCTGGTAGGTAGAGAAAAACATACCCCTATGGCAGAGAGAGTCTTTCCTTCTTGTTCACACCTGGTTAGTGTGTCTTTAACTTTTGAACCAAACAAAGATGAGTCATCGAAAGGGGCATTCACAAAAGAAGATTTAAAGGGCTCCGAAAAGTCACCCAAGCACATTCAGGAATGTCTCCTTAGGGAAATTCCTGAACCCATTGATCTGCTCGCTCCATCCGCTCCATAAGAAATGAGTCTCATGGAGGAGTTGACCACTGAATTTAAGGTGAGAGGAAACCTTCTCTGATACCCCTTCAGCTACTGAACCTTGGAGGGTATCTCCTAGCTCCTTCAGGAGATCTCTCTAAAGTCTAGTAAAGTGAGTCAGGTAATTCAGCAATCTAAGCACAAAAGTCGCTGAAGAGAAGGTGGCCTTTCCATACCTGTCCATTGTACGAGACTCCTTGTTCGGTGGATGGACAGAAGAAGACATCTCTGAGAGTTCGTTCTTGGTAGCTGCTACCACCACCACAGCATCTACTGGGACTTCTTTGGTTAGAAAATTCTTGTCCACTGGTGAGGTGATGAACTTGTTTGGCCTCCGAGGAACAGGTTCCACTGAATCTGTTGTCTCCCGCACCTTTTGAGAAGCTAGCCTCATTAGTTCGGCAAGAGGAGGAGACACCCAAGTGGAGGAAGGGCAAGATCCAAAAGCAGTCAGGTATACAGACTCCTCCGCCGAAGGGTTGATGGACTTCCAGCTGCCTCTCTGTTTTAGTATTTCTAGGATGTCCACAAAGGAGACATCCTCAGAAGGCAACCGTGGGGACTCTTCAGAAACATCAAGGTCTGTATCCAATGTGATGGACTCCTCTGAGGAGTCTAAATGCTTCCTCTTGCATAATCTCTTCCGAGGGACCTCCTCAGAGGGGTATTCTGGAGAGGGTCAAACAGTGGGGCACCCTGAGGCCTAGAATCTCCGTTTCCCTGTGGGTACAGTGGTACAGAGACAGATACCGGTGCCTTTGGGGGAAGAATGTCCTGACCCGAGAGTGGACCTGTCTGAGGAGACAGCACTCTCCTCAATCACCTCGAAAGCCCCCCATCCCTGATCCAAGAAAACTCCCGGCTATGAAGAACCAGAGGGAAATCTGGAACCAAGGGCGGTTGGCTCCGAGGCTGAGGTAGGAGCCAAGCTCAACTGAGCCGATGTCCCAGGAGGCAAGGTCAGATCCGACAACTCTCTGATCCGACTCTCCTTCCCGGACCCGACTGGAGAGCGTCAGCTCCTAGATCCCTCGAGTTCCGATGGAACCGAGGACATCGGAGCGATGTTCAGATCCGAAGATCCTATGAAAGGTCTCAGTTCCAACAGTTCCTCTGCAATAAGTTCTGGACATTCTGGCTCCAAGGTCCGAGATCGGATTTAAGGAGGAATCGGCGTTGAAAGGGTGGGTTTGGTCAGTTCCAAAGCCCTCTGGGTCGGATCCGACAACAGTTTGGCATGCACCGGTATCCATAGCAGCCTCGGCACCACATGATTCACATCATCATTGGACAGGCTCCTGGAAGACTGAGTCGAGGGGACAGGAGATTTGGAGGACTATAGCAATGGAGACCATAGAGTGAGAGATACCAGTTCCAATTCAGGGGACCAGCTCCGCAAATGAAATTCCACTGGCACTGATATTGAAGGAGCCGAGGAGGTAGGCTTCTCGGACCCGACAGCTTTCGGATCTGGAATTGAAATTTTTGGTAATTTTTTAGATGGCTCTGACTGAGCAATTGAAGATGAGGACCTTTTCCCCGACTTATCCGACTTTGAAGAAGGGGAATTGCCCGATTTTGAAGAACCCTGACCTTCTTCAATCGCTTCGGAAAAGGGTGTTTTTAACAGGCCTCTTAGTATAGTACAGTTGTGTACCTACCATAAATGTAGATGTTCGAGTGTATTCACTGTTGCAGTCATTACAATTGGGTTATCCTGCTGGCAGGTACCCGCAGTCAGCCTGAGTTCCAAAGTCTAGGTCTGGCGTCGGTTGCTGTCGCCTCCTCCCTGACGTCAGTGCGCCAGGGGTATATAAGATGCAGCCGATGCCATTTTCTTCAGTTTTTCTTGCCCCAGATGTCAGTTGCCCCTAAAATGGTAGGCTAAGTTATGCCAATAAGCATGCATGCACAGAAAACAACTTTTCCTTCATCTACAAGCAAATACACCACATAGGTTGTATAGAGTAGAAAAGTACAGTTAGGTCTCATCAAAGAAGAAGGGGGGATGGTAACCTGGATTGCAACAGTGAATACACTCGAACATCTACATTTATGGTAGGTACACAACTGTACTATGTTCATCGTGTTTCACTGTTGCAGTCATTACCATTGGGTTGAATCCCAAAGCTAAGATTGGGAGGCTGGAGCTAAATAGGATTAAGAGAGGCTATAAGGCCCTGCAGAACAGCAGTGGCAAAGCCTGCCCTGGATTTAGAGTAGCGAGGTAGGTGATAGTGCTTTGTAAAGGTATGCACTGAACTCCAAGTTGCAGCCTCTAAGATGTCTTTGGTTGGTACTCCTCTGAGGAAGGCTGCTGAAGTGGCTGTTGCTCTGGTTGATTGTGGCCTAATGCCCTTAGGCACTGATTTGTCATGCTGTGAATAGCAGAAATTAATGCAATGGCCTATCCACTTTGAAATAGTCTGTTTTGAGATAGGCATTCCTTGTGATGCTGCAGCATATGCCACTAGATGTTGATCAGTCTTTCTGAAAGCTTTAGTTCTGTCCAAGTAGAAGCGTAGCTATCTGTGAATGTCCAATGAATGCAGAATTTTCTCACCGTTATTCTGTGGGTTTGGATAAAAAGTAGGCAAATTAATTGTTTGGTTAAGGACCACACTGGACACTACCTTAGGCATAAATGTAGGGTTTGTCCTCAGCGAAACCCTGTCAGGATGGAAAATGATAAAAGGTTCCACAGCCATGAGTGCCTGTAACTCTGAGACTCTTCTAGCGGAGGTTATTGCTAGGAGCAGAGCTGTTTTCCAGGATAAGAATTTTATGTCAGCTGCAGAGGCTGGCTCAAATGGAGGCAGTGTAAGTTTTTCCAAGACATAGTTGAGGTCCCATGCAGGTAGTGGTGCTCTCCTTGGAGGTCTTATGTTTTTGGCCCCTCTGAGGTACTGTCTCAATAACGGATGAGAAAAAATAGGTGGTTCTGTATTGTAATGAGCTGAAATGGCAGAGACATGAATTTTAATTGATGAAAAGGAAAGGCCTTTATCCAGCATCTCAGTTAAGTATTTTAAAATCTGAGGAATATTTGGAACAACCGTGTCAATGCCTTGTGCTTGGCTCCAAGCACAGAATCTCTTCCATTTGTCTGCATAAGATTTTCTGGTGCTAGGCCTCCTGGCCTCCAAAATAGTAAGAAGTTATGTACCTACCATAACGTTCCATGTTAGTTGTCTTCTTCTCGCCTTCTTTCTTGCTGGTTGGGTTCAGAGCCGATCCTCAGCTCCAACTCGGCCATCTTCAAAAGCTCGAGAGCTGCTTACTGGCTCAAGGCCCCCCCTATGTCCCATGATGCCTGGCGCTAGATACCCAGATCTCATTTGGTAACCTAACTACAGACATAATAATAACAATTATAATAATACAATAAATTTAGCAGGATACAGGAACCTAATAGCCAGAGAAGACTCAGCCAGTGATCAAGAAACCTAAGGAACTCTTCTCGGTCTACTAGGATAGGGGGATGGAGGGTGGGACGCAAGAAAGAAGGCGAGAAGAAGACAACTAACATGGAACGTTATGGTAGGTACATAACTTCTTAATGTTAAGTTGTCTATCTCGCCTTCATTCTTGCTGGTTGGGACAGCATCCCTAGCACCTCAATCCTGGGTGGCTCATTGGAACAGACTCTTCAGAACAGTGGAACCAAAATCAGCTCTGCTTCTGGAAGCCACATCCAGTTTATAATGTGAAATGAAGGTATGTGGATTAGCCCATGTAGCTGCCGCACAAATAGTCTCCATTGGCAATCTGGTCTGAAAAGCCACAGAAGTAGCTAGAGCTCTGGTGGAGTGACCTTTGGGTTTAGCAGGAAGCTCTTTATATCTTAACTGATATATAAAGGTAATAGTAGAAGTCAACCACCTAGATAAGGTGACTTTTGACACTGGTATGCCTTGTTTTCCCTCAGCATAAGACAGGAACAACTGGTCTGATTTTCTGATTTGCTTGGTTCTATGCAAGTAAAAGCATAATTGTCTATGGACGTCCAGTTGATGTAACTTGTATTCTGCCTTGCTGGAATAACTTGGAAAGAAAGAAGGTAGTTCAATGAACTGACTCAAATTATAATCAGAAGTAACCTTTGGAAGAAAGGAAGGGTTAGTCCGAAGACAAACTTTATCATTGTGAAAAACTAGGTAAGGAGGACGAACACAAAGAGCCTGAAGTTCAGAAACACTTCTGGCTGACGTAACTGTGACCAGAAGAAGGGTTTTCCAAGAAAGAAACTTCAAGGAACAGGAAGCTGCTGGTTGAAACGGGGGCAGTATCAGGGAAGCTAGAATCAAATTCAGATCCCACGGAGGCGGGGGATCTCTTACTGGGGGCCTGAGTAGAGTGGTCCCTTTAAGAAAGGCTTTACAAAGCTTATGGGACATGATGCTGGAATCAGATAGGCCCGTATGAAAGTTTGAAATTGCAGCTAGCTGAACTCTAATCGTGGCAGAAGAGGATCCTGTTCGAAAAGGTTCTGCTAGAAATTCTAAAATATGGTGCACAGGGGCTGAAAAGGGATCTATCTTCCTGTTCTCTATCCATAAGGAAAAACGTTTCCACTTGCTAGCATAAGTTTTCCTAGTGGTCAACTTATGCGAGGATAAGATGATTTCACGCACCGAATGAGAGATGTTGGGAAGCCTGGCTAAGGTTGGAAGTGGAGAAACCAAGCAGTGAGCTGGAGAGATTGAAGAGAGTGGTGCAGCCCACCCGACTGATGGATCAGGAGTTCTGGAATTGGGTCCAGGGTCCAGAGCTGCTCCAGAAGGTGATGATGCAGGAAAGGGAACCAAATTTGTCGAGGCCAGTAAGGAGCAATGAGGATCATCTTGCATCCCAATGTGGTAACTTTCTGAATTAGTTTGGGAATCAGGGGAAATGGAGGGAATGCATAAAGAAGTCCCTGGGGCCAATCGTGAACTAGAGCGTCTCTGGGGAGGTGTCCGGGCCAATCGTGAACTAGAGCATCTCTGGGGAGGTGTCCGGGGAGAGGAAGGAGAGAGAAGAAATTGTCGCACTTGCTGTTGAAGGGGGTGGCAAAAAGGTCGCAGCAAGGCTGACCCCATTTGCGGAAGATTTTGTCCGCCACAGTCTGATTGAGAGACCACTCGTGAGGCATAAGAATTGCTCTGCTCAGCCTGTCTGCTATAACGTTGGACTTTCCAGGGATGTGCGCTGCTATCAGAAACCATTGGGAAGAGGTCGCCCACTGCCAAAGTCTGAGTGCTTCTCGACATAAAGGGTACGACTTGGTTCCGCCCTGCTTGTTGATGTACCATACCACTGCCATACTGTCTGTTTGAATTGCAATGGTCCCGGTGGGAAGAGAGTTCTGAAGAGCTTGCAATGCTAAAAGCATGGCTCTCATTTCCAAGACATTGATATGCAGATGGTACTCGTGAGGCTGCCAGGTGCCTTGGACTGTTCTGCCCTGAAAATGCCACCCCACCCGATCAGGGAGGCATCCATGGTCACCGTAGCTACTGGAGGAGGAAGAACGAATGGTCTGCCCTGGTGTAATGATGGGGAAACCATCCACCAAACAAGTTGGCTTTTGCATGACTGTGTGATCATTATCATGTGAGACATTGGGAGTTGCTGGAAGGACCATTGTGTGAACAACATCCACTGAAGAATCCTCATGTGAGAACGTGCAAGGGGAACTAGTATTATAGCCGCTGCCATGAGACCCAATGTTTTTAGGACAAATCTGGCCTGAATCTTTTTGCAACCTAATAAGACCTGCACATGTCGTCGAATGGCTAACACTCTGTCTGCTGGGAGAGTCGCTGATATGTCTGCATTGTGTTTAAATTTGCGCCTATAAAGTTGATAGATTGACAAGGCGACAATGCAGACTTTTCGAAATTTATTGTGATGCCTAGAGTAGAGCACGTTTGGATGGTGTAGTCTCTGGCTAGCAGCAGGTAATGCCTGGTGGTTGCAGTAAGGAGCCAGTCTTCTAAATATGGAAATACCTGGAATCCTTGCCGTCTCAAGTGAGCGGTGACTACTGCCAAACATTTGGTGAACACCCTGGGGGCTGTGGTGAGACCAAAGGGCAGCGCTCTGAACTGATAATGACTGGCTCCCAGCCGGAAGTGGAGGAATCTTCTGGAGCGTCTGTGCATTTTGATATGGCAGTATGCGTCTTGAAGATCTATGGAGCACATCCAATTGTCCTGACCCAGAAAGGGTAAAATGGACTGTAGCGAGACCATCCGGAACTTCGTTCTTTGAACAGACCTGTTTAGTCTGCTGAGATCCAGAATGGGTCTCCAGTCCCCTGTCTTTTTTGGTACCAAAAAGAACCTTGAGTAAGTTCCGGATTCTTGTTGGTCTGCTGGGACTGACTGGATGGCTCTTTTTCTTAGCAGTTTTGAAATTTCTTGAACTGCTTGATCCCTTAGATTGGGTGGAACATCTGGAAGGGATTTGTTGGAAAAGAGTGGAGTGCGAAAGAAGGGAATTTTGTAGCCTTCGGATATGATAGAAAGTACCCATTTGTCTTGTGTTATACTTTGCCAGGCTTTTGGGTACAGTGATAATCTTCCCCGACTGCCTCTGAAGGTGGACAGTTGGGCAGCACTTCAGGGATGCTGGAAGGGCTTGTCAGAGAAGGATTCTCTTTGGCCCTGATTTTGTGGACCCCCCTGCCCCTAGGGCGGCTTTTATTGTTGTTCCCTCCTCTGCCCCTGGAGGGGAACTCTCCACGTGTGTCAGGCACGGCTCCCTGGGATTTCCAGATCCACATCTTCCCACTCTTCTGACCCATGGTATACGGTCTTGAAGGAGTGGAAAAATGGACTCCAACGGCAGAGAGAGTCTTGCCTTCCTGCTCACACCTGGTAAGGGTATCCTTCACCTGTGGTCCAAACAGAGCAGAACCATCAAAGGGGGTGTTGGTGAAAGACGTCTTGAAGGGTTCCGCAAAGTTGCATAACCGCATCCAAGCGTGTCTCCTCAAAGCCACACCTGTGCCTGCGGCCCTACTCGCTCCATTGGCTGCATAAGAAATGAGCCGCATGGAGGAGTTTACTACAGAATTTAGAGTCGCCAGCTGGGAGGCAATCTTAGCCTGAGCCCCCGCAGCTGATGGATCTTGAAGGGTATCTCCTAGCTCTTTAAGGAGATCCCTTTGAAGGCGGGTAAAATGGCACAAATAGTTCAGAGACCTCATGGAAAAGGTCGCTGAGGAAAACATCCGCTTCCCATATCTGTCCATCGTCCTAGATTCCTTATTAGGGGGATGGACAGACGAAGAAGTTTCAGCCAACTCCTTTTTAGTGGCTGATTCTACCACCATGGCATCTACGGGAACACCCTTGGTCAGAAATTGCTTGTCTTGAGGGGCAGTGATGAATTTTGTGGGCCTACGAGGAGTTGGTTCCATTGAGTCTGAAGCTGACCACGCCTTTCGAGCCACCACCGACATCAGTGGATTGAAAGGCGGAGACACCCAGGAGGTGGAGGGTCGGGAACCAAACGCGTCCAGGAATACCGACTCATCTTCAGAAGGGTTAAGGGTAGTCCAGTTCCCCCTCTGCCTAAGGATTTCAAGGATGTCTGAGAAGGAGACGTCCTCAGAGGGGGATCTCGGGGACCCTTCCGACTCCTCCAAGTCAGTATCTGAAGTGACAGACTCAGGGGAGTCAACATGCTTCCTCTTGCATTTCCTCTTTCGAGGGGGCTCCTCTGAATGAATGGGGGAGGCCTCGGAAGAGGAAGATACACCCAATGGGGTGCCCTGGAGCACTTGTTCCCCACGCTTGGGGTCTGGAGGAGGGGCAGAGGCAGGAGCAGGCACCGTGGGGGGAGGAGCCGATGAGACTGACCGTGAGGCTGACTCAGATGCCAGCACACTCCTCATGACCTCGAAGGCACCCCTTCCCGATACCAGAGAAGGTTCCGGCTCTGAAGAGACCAGAATCCTTCCCGGCACAGAGAGAGACAGCTCTGAAGCCGATGTAGGAACCGAACTCACCTGCGCCGAAGCTCCGAGAGGGAGAATGGGGTCGGACAAGGGTCCGATGCCACTCGCCCCCTCGGAGCCGACGAGGGAGTCCCGGCGCCCAGATCCCTCCAAGGATGGCACCATGGAAGACATCGGAGCCGACTACGGAACCGAAAGGGGAGGTATCGGCGCCAACGGACCCACGGTTCCAGCCACAGCATGCTCCGGCTCCGAACTCAAGGGATGAGTCGAAGGAGGAACTATCAGAGAAACAGGTAGAGCCGAGCCCTGATGAGGGGGGCTGGATAGCATTTTTGCCAGGGCCTGCGACTTTAAAAGCCTGCTCACCACTCTCTCCAAATCATGGTCAGATAACCTAGACGACCGAGAAGAGTGGGACTGATGACTACGCTCAGATTGCAGTAAGGGTGACCCTGGAGCCGAGTGTATCGACTCCAAGGATGGTGACCTGGAGCGTTTTCGACTCCCTGACGGTTCCGACGAAAGAGTCGGGGCCGACTGGGAGATAGGTACTTCGGCTCCGGTCGGAGCCGAAGTTGATGTACAGATAGGTGCTTCGCTTCCAGCTGGAACCGAAGTTGAAGCAGAAGCCATACTCGGCGACGGCTCTGAGCTGGGAGCTGATGGCTTTGATGGCCTAGAAGGTTTCACTGACTGAGTCTTGGCCAGTGATCCTTCAGGTTTACGCAAACCCCTAAGGATAAGCTTATTCCTACGCTCCTGCAGGACTCTTGGACTAAAGGCGTGACACACCGAACAAGAGTCCTGCAGGTGTAGGGAGCCCAAGCAATAAACACAAGAAGTGTGACCATCTGTCAGAGACATTTTCTGACAGCATGAGTCACACTTCTTGAATCCCGACACTTTTGTGTCTTTAGACATTCCTGTGAAGGAAAATCAATTACAAAGAACAAGTATAAAGGAGAGTAGGTAACTGGAAAAAAATATACACAAACCACACAAATTACCACACCCTAACAGCACACACACATACTATATAATATAAGACCTACAACTACCACAATTTCTAATGAACTTTGTCTACCTTAAAAAATAAAACAATGATAAGCCTCTAACTAAAACAGCTTACTTTGAAAAGGTAAACGGGAGTGGGGGAGGGAGAGGAAAACTCTCTAAGGAGAAAACAAGTTTTTAAGGGGGGGGGAACACTAACAAACTACCATAGAACCTACGGCTAAGCTATTACAATAAGCGTATATTCAATAAAGTACAAAAAAGTCCTAAATATAGTGAATAAAGAGAAAATATACGACCTGAGCTAGTAAACGCAACCTCGTAGCAGAAGTGGCAAACGAGATCTGGGTATCTAGCGCCAGGCATCATGGGACATAGGGGGGCCTCGAGCCAGTAAGCAGCTCTCGAGCTTTTGAAGATGGCCGAGTTGGAGCCGAGGATCGGCTCTGAACCCAACCAGCAAGAATGAAGGCAAGGTAGACAACTTAACATCATCCATTACTGCTTTAGAAAGAGGTGTGTCTTGAGAGGCTATATTATCTGCCATGCTGCCAGGTTTAAGGTTTTGAGTTGGTTGTGCAGTATCTGGCTGTCTTGTTGGGTCAGCAAGTGAGGAATTTGAGGTAATGTCCAGGCTGGGCAATGAGACAAGCTCTTTAGGATTGGGTACCAGTGCTGGCGTGGCCAGTCTGGGGCAATCAGTATCATTTTTGGTTTCTCTTGTCTGACCTTGAGGAGTACCTTGGGGAGGAGAGGCAGAGGAGGAAAGGCATATACTGTTTGATTTTTCCAGCTGAAAGATAGAGCATCCACTTTCCATGCTTGCTTGTGATAAGTCCTTGTGCAGAATCTTTGCAGTTGGTAGTTGTGAGGAGAGGCAAATAGGTCTATGTCCGGGCATCCCCAGGTCTTTGTTATCATGCTGAAGACTTGTGGATCCAATTTCCACTCATGGGGATCCATTAGATTTCTGCTTAGTTCGTCTGCCAGAGTATGTTTCCTTCCTGGCAGGAATTGAGCTTGTAGATGTACTTGGTAAGTCAATGCTGTGTGCCACAAGTTCATGGCTAGCCTGCAGAGGGGGTAGGAATGTGTGCCTCCCTGCTTGTTTATGTACCACATGACTGTAGTATTGTCCGTCTTTATTAGTAGTTGTCCTGGATGAAGTTGATCCTTGAAGGCTGTTAGGGCATTCTGAACAGCTAGCATCTCTTTTTGATTGATATATAGATGCATTTGACTTGTGGACCATGTGCCCTGAATACATCTTCCTGCCATATGGGCCCCCCAGGCGTAACCTGATGCATCTGTTGTCAATGTCTGCCTGGCTGTGGATAAGGTGAGTGGCTGTCCCGTGTTGTGGTGACAGGCTTTTACCCACCATCGAAACTCCTGTTGCAGGCAGGGAATGACGGTAATTATTGTTTCCAGGCTGTGGCAATGTTGAGTCCAAACACTTTTTAGATACCATTGAAGTTTCCTCATATGCAGTCTTGCATATGGAATTAGCAGAATGCAGGATGCCATGAAACCCAAGGCCTGCAGAATTTTTCTTGCAGATAACTGGGTCTTTGTTGCCAACATTTTGAAGTAAGTAATCAGTTGTCTGTGTTTGTCTGGCATGAGATAAGCCATCTGGGCAGTTGTATTTAAGCTTGCACCCAGGAATATTATCTCTTGAGACGGTACGAGTTTTGATTTTTTCTCGTTTACTGTGTACCCTAGACTTGTCAGTAATCTTTTTACAAACGCCAGATGCTGTAGTAAAATGTCCTTGTTCTCAGCTTGAATAAGGCAGTCGTCCAAGTAAGGATATATTTCTATTCCTCTTTGTCTGCAAAATGCAATTACTGGTGCCAGGCACTTTGTGAAGACCCTGGGCACAGTAGATAAGCTAAAGGGCAGCGTAGAGAATTGGTAGTGCATTGAGCCAGCTTTGAATCTGAGGTATCTTCTGCATGTTTGTCTGATTGGAACATGCAGGTATGCCCCTTTTAGATCTAAAGTCACAAGCCAAGCCTTCTTGCCCAACATGGGCAGAAGCTGCTGTAGAGTCAACATTTTGAATTTTGGAATATCCAGATATGTGTTTAGAGTAGATAGGTCCAGTATTGGTCTCCAGGCTTTGTCCTTTCTGGGTACTAAGAACAGTCTTGAATAGAATCTGTGACCCTGATCTTGTTCTGGTACTTGTTGAATGGCCCTCATGTCCATGAGGAATGAAACTTGTTTTTGTGCCTCTGCCCATTGATTGCGTGGCAGGTCTGGCATACTGTTTTGCCTTGGCAGGGTGTGAAAGTGGAACCTGTAATCTTGTGAAACTATATTTAGAACCCATCTGTCCTGGGTGATCATGTGCCAATTTTGTGAAAAAAGTGCTAGCTTTCCCCCCAAAGGGGCTGCCAAAAGATAACTGCTTGGTGCTGGAAGTGGAAAGTCATTGAGACTGTTTCCTGTATGGCTGTGATTTTTCCTCTCTGCTCTTGGAGGTAGAAGCACCCCATTGTTTAGGCCTGTATGAGCCTTGGGGCTGTGATCTGCCTCTAGGGCATCTGTATCTGCCCCTTTGTGGTCTATCTGACACTGGAAAGGACCAATTTTTTGTAAGCCAGTTCCTGCTAAATCTGGGAGGCTGTACCTGCAAGAAATCCTTGACTGTTTGCATAGATTTAGCCTTGCCCTCCATTTTCTTCAACACCTCTTTTGCTTTAGCACCAAACAAAGTATCATGCTGTAAAGGAGCGTCTAATAGTTTTGCTTTAACATGATCTGGCAAATTTTGTTCTTTTAACCAAGCATGTCTCCTAATGACAGAACCTGTAACAGCGGCCCTGCAGGAGGCCTCAAGAGAATCAAAACCACATTGCAAAGTATGCTTTCCAACTTGTTCAGCTGCATGCAATAAATCCTGCATTTCTTTATTGTCTGCACATTCTGCATTTGCTGGCATTTTCTGTTTAAGCAAGGATATAAGATATTGCTGATATTTAAGCATATGAAATTTGCAATTTAAAGCTCTTACAGCCAAGGTAGCAGAGGTATAAATCGTTTTACCCCATCTGTCTAGGGCCCTAGAATCCCTATCAGAGGGAATAGGGTTTTTTGCAGTAGAAGCCTTGACCCCTTTGGGACCCTGAGAGATGGTTTCTGGGTCAGCTGCAGGGTTCTTATAGAGAAATTTATGTGAATCAGGAACCCTGTAGTATCTGTCTGGCTTAACAGGGGTTGGTGGTAAAGAGTCTGGAGAAAAACTGGACTCTGTAAATACATCATCTACAATGTCTAAAACAGGCGGGATAGCAAGGGGCCTGTGCTGGAGCAATAAAAGGAAATCTCTGAGCCTTTTCTTGGATTCTGAGTAATCTTGGCTCTCCCAGTGGAAATGCTCCCTCATAGTATGCAGTGTTTTCCCAAAAGAATAATCCTCAGGAGGAGAGGCTGAAGGGATAGATTCTTCAGCATCAGAATCTTCATAGGGAGGAATAGAGTAATCCTGTTCGGAGGAGGAATCAGAGGAAATGAAAACCTGGTCTGAAGATTCATATTCTAACTTTTGCCTAGGCCTCTTTTCAGGAGGGGGATGGGAACCCCTGATCAAAGTAATAAGGTCTTCGGCCATTTTAAGCATCTGTTTTTTAGGCATGGAGGCCTGTCCAGGTAAATGCTGTACTTGTTTCTTTGTCTTTAGAGCTGCTTTAGTTTTTGTCTTTGTAGCTGAAGTAGGTTTCACATATAACTGTGTAGGCCTGAAAACACCCTCAGAAGCTGATGCCTGCTCAGCGGCTCTGGACCCATCTGAGGAAATAGTTTCCGAGTGTCCAATACCTTGAGTTTCCAGAGGCCCAGTCAGCTCCATGTGGGAGTTGGAAGCGGCCTGTGGCTCTGAGGTAGCGGACGTCAGGGGCTGCGAAAGTGCCTCACTGAGAACCGGCGACAGGCCTAGAAGAAGCCTCGTCATCAGTTTTGGATCTCGGATGCCTGTCCTTTTCTTTTTCTTTTCGTTTTTTGTAAGTTCCGGTAGTCGGCTGATCCGATGGCATTATATAATTAAATCTTCTGCCAAAGTAATGAAATGCGAAATCGTACCGACGCTTAATAGTGCGTTGGTTAAATCTAGCACAAAACTGACAACTAGCAACGTTATGGTCAGGGCCTAGGCAAGGAATACAGTAAGAATGAAAATCCTTCTGAGGTATTTGCTTCCCACAAGAAATACAGTTA
This sequence comes from Protopterus annectens, assembly GCF_019279795.1. Lineage (NCBI taxonomy): Eukaryota > Metazoa > Chordata > Ceratodontiformes > Protopteridae > Protopterus > Protopterus annectens. The sequence goes on along the minus strand of NC_056732.1, from coordinate 1,016,114,785 downwards.
TTAACTTTTTCTGACATCGGTCTGGAGCAAGAAAAAAATTTCCCCAACGGGGTACTTAGTTTTAATGAAGACTTCGGATCTGAAATTTGAATTTGAAAACTTCAGGTGTCGGCCGACCAACACTTGCGAACTGCTTTTGCTTCGGCACTGCTCGGCAAGAAAGACTGAAGAAAATGGCGTCGGCTGCATCTTATATACCCCTGGCGCACTGACGTCAGGGAGGAGGTGACAGCAACCGACACCGAACCTCGACTTTGGAACTCAGGCCGACTGCGGGCAGCCTGCCAGCAGGATAACCCAATTGTAATGACTGCAACAGTGAAACACGATGAACATCAATTCGTTCTTCCTTTCTAATAACAACCTGTGACTAAAAGAGTAACAGATGGCATATGACTCTTGGGAGGTGAACCGCTCCAAGACAGTATACGCAAATGTTATGTCCGTCAGTAATGGACATTTTTTACCACATTTGACACATTTTTTAAACCCAGAGGGTTTAGCTTCCTTGAAATCCTTTGAAGAACTCCCTAACTACCTAGCTTCCTTGGAATCCTTTGAAGAACTCCCTAACTACCTAGATTACCTCCAACTCACTACTGCTCTTAAACTCATATTTCACCCAACTAAATGTCCAGCACTAACTAATCTCCTTCCCCCCTACATACCCAAAATAACTCTAAGGTCTGAACATCAGAATCTAATAACTATCAATAAACCTAAACATCCTGCAGGCCAACTTCTTCTCGCCTACTCACTTGGCAAAAAATGGAATTCCCTTCCATCTACTCTAAGATCCATGCCAAACTTCAAAAGACTGCTTTTTAAATACCTGTCCTCCAAGCGAAAATGTACCTGCCATCACCCTACCTAATCCAAGTAAATCCTGCTGCTTTCAGTGTGTACTTTCTCTTTCTCCTGGGCTCTCTATGCTCTCAATAACACCAACAGCTACTCTGACACAACTCAACCTTGTAAATATTGTAAATAGCATCCTTGTTTAATTATGCGTAATCAGAGTGTATTAGCTATGTCATTATTCATGTTCATACTTATATGGTTGTCTAACTCCACATATTACACTGCTCCTTAAATGAAACTGTAAAACCCTGAACTCTGTAAATATCATGACTTCAAATATGTTAATTGTAACTTTTTTATATAATGTATCTGTTATACCTATGTACCAATTGTATTGCAATTGTTTTATGTAACTTGTAGCTTTTCTCCCCGGGCCTCCACTGAAAATGGGTCATTTCGGCCCAGTGGACTACCCCGGTAATCAAACTGGAAATAAATAAATAATAAATAAGACACAGTACTAGTCAGTAACAACAAGGAAATCAACTAACAACTAGCAATATATAAACATATACTCTCTACTACTTTTTTTTTTTAAGAACGCAGCTCACAATGTGAAACACTTAGTGTAACAAAGGGAAAAGCTCTCTAATTTAAATGAACCAGCCTTGAGAAGTTTGAGAAAGAGAATATAAAGGGAAAGAAAGCCCTCTAACTAAAACAGGCTAGACGAAGAGCAACAAAGAGAAAAGCCTTCTAAGTTAAACGGGCAAAGGCAGCTCTCTAATTTAAACGAACCAGCCTTAAGGAGTTTGAGGAAGAGAAGATAAAGGGAAAGAAAGCCCTCTAACTAAAAATGGGCTTCTAATAACTAATTTTAAAGCTGGGATGGGGGAAAAGGCCTTACAAGGAAACGACGGCTAGCAGCAGTGAAAACACAGGTAAAAAAAATGAAAACACTCCCAATTCACTTTCGTAAATATTAAATGTAATAAACACAGTTAGAAAAAGCTAACAATCTTTTCAAAATATGAAGAAAAAATCTACTTAACGGAGCCAGTAGGAAGAGCACCCAATCTTGTATAGCGGCAAATGAGAGCTGGGTATATCCCCTAGTGCATGATGGAATAGGGTTTTAGCCACGAGCTAGTGGAAGACCTTGAGTTTTTGCATAAGGCCGAGTCGGATCCAAGGATCGGATCCGAACCCAACCTGAAAGCGAGATAGGACAACATCACATCAATACTTAAAGCAGTAACACTGGGGCTTCAACTCATGCACCCCTTAAATAACCAACTCAGAAGTCATACAACCTTGGGGTAAGTTAAAGAAATTTTTAGTAACTTTCTACTTGACTGGATGGTTTCAACTGTCTGGGGTTAGCTGAAAAATAATCAAGAGGCACAAATGAAAAGTAGGAGAGCCCCTGAAAGGGTATTGGAGAAAAAAATCAATGGAGACACTCAAGAGGCATGTATAGGTGAGGTAAAGGGGGAGACCTGCAGCAACAACTGCAGGGTGCTAACTGTATCAATCAGGCAAAGGACATACACAAATCACGGTCTTCTGATGGTATTTTACATATCTTTTGTCCATCCAGCCTTTCTCATAGTCATAATGAATAAGCTCCTTAACTGTCCTAGCACTACCAGGCATGCACCAAAAGTCAAAACGTCCTACCTTTAACTCTACCATCCTAATTACTGAATCCCCCAAGACAGAAAAATTCCTTTTCATCACAAGTTTGCTGTCACTCTCATGTGGTTCTCCTCTGAGAAGACTTTCTTCAGCCTCTTAAATCTATGCTGATGACACATTATTTTCATAAAATCCCTTTAAATGATATTCAGAGTCAGAGGAATGATGGTAAAATACCTAAACATTAATTCTCAAACTATATTAAAATTATTGAATTTAGAGGTGCCTCTATAATGGAGAAATATTATTTTATATTCTTCTATTATATTACAGCCACTCATTTATTTGTCAAAATAATAAAGTGATTGTGACTTACTGACAGAGACTGGAGAGTTCTTGGATCAAACAGCAGCTTCTCTCCTGGAGGTAGCTGTTGGTTTTCAATATGTAGTTCTTTTAGATCATCTAAGCCTTCTAATTTTTCAACCACAGCAATACAATTGCCACCAAGGTAACTATAATATAAAGCAAAAAAACAAGAAAAAAAAAGTTTTGCTGCATTTGACCAACTTAAGATGTATTCAGTTCAACAGTCCATCTGATACAGTCTAATATACATTTACGACACAAAACAGGTATAGCCAGCTTTGGGGCAGTGAAAACATGTCTGAAATTCCAAGCCAGTTGAGAAGCTCATAATGACAGACCTCCCATTCCCATCATGCAACTCTCATTTCGCACTCTCAAATTTCTCTTATTTCAAGCATTGAGCTTGTGGGAAAAGAGGTTAGACCCACAAAAGACAGAACAAGCGCACCAGACAAAAAACACTGCTGGTGGGGAATGGAGGGTGGCTATGCTACTGATGAAGGAACTTTTTAGATATCTGTCATTATGATAAATACAAAAGTTTTACAACTGATAAAAAGAGGTCCATCTTCAGTAACCACTAGAAGAGAATCCCTGGCTACTCCTCCTGGTTAGCTACTATCATAAAAAAATATGATAGATGACGGGAAACCCAAAGCAAGATCTGGACCTGGAAATTATGTTCAGCTTATATTGTCTCACAAAGCTGTTTGTGTTTGGGAAAGACCAGACTGCAACAGAACAAACATTATTAATAGTGCTATTACTAGAGGAGGCAGTAGAAGTAGCCCTAGCCCTAGTTGAATGAGGTCATAAAGCAGCAGTTAAGGTTTTTCAGTATTAACTATCCAAAAACTCAGTGGCATTAACTAAACATCTGAAACATGTGAATTTTCCAGCCTAGCTTTAGAATTAGCAAAGGATGGAAGTAACTGATCATTCTTGTAGAAAGATTTTGTTTCACCCACATAAAATATGAGATGTCTGTGGACATTCAGGCAATGGTCAAGATAATCACTTTGGTTAGAATTTTTAGGGGAAAAAATCAAGGGGTAGACTGACAGACTGACTTAGGATGGATTCAGTACCAACTGATGGCACAAAAGAGGTGGTTGTCAGGAGGGCCACCCTTTCTGTGTTTGAAAATTAAGTACAGAAGCTTGACAGAAATTTCCTGTAAATCTAAAATTATCATGTTAGAAGTAATGACCAGCAGAAATTAGGTCTTCAAGGATAGAAACTAGCCATGTAGAAGCAGCTAATTCAAAAGATGAAAGAGTGCGCTCTTCCAGCATGAAAGAAATGTCCCAAGGAGGGGCAGAGTCTTAAACAGGAAGACCATGTTGAAAGGTACAATACTGGAAGGTTTTACATGCCCAAAGAGAAACAGAAGAAGAGTTTCACCCAGAATGAACACTGAAAATAGCAGCTCTGTTTACCTTACTGGAAGAATAACCAAAACCAAAGTCTAACTATAATAGCACCAAAGGAAAAGGACAGAGAAATGATCTATGCCTTTGTTGGATGGTTAAATAAAGCAAGGATAACTATAATAGGACCACAGGAAAAAGGACAATGAAATGATGTATGTTTTTTTTAGATGGTTAAGTAGAAAATGGTCCTCTTGTCACAGAAAGTGTTGCTCTGAGAGAAGGAAATAGTAACTAACCTCTCAGAAAAATCAGGATTACTTACTATAAATGAAAGCTTGAAGGAGTGGAGATTTGAATGGAATTTGCCTGAGCCTTGAAAGGTTTCTGCCAAACTGATTTCATCAGTAAAAACAGAATCAACAGGGGGAATTAAGATCTTTTTAAACATCTTTATTAAATTATTGCATTTCATAGAATGACAAAAATACCATAATAGAAAGGAATACAAACCATATTAACATTTTCCATTGTTATTTTCATGTAGTATACATGTTTTCTTAACAATTTTAATTCACCCTAACATTACATAAATTGCTCAGTTCCTGTCTCCCCCATTAACCTCACTCCTCCTTCTGGACAGCATTCTGTATGCATCTGGGTTTCAATAAATAAATTTCTGTACCTAACCACGCCACAAGTATTGCCACACATCAGCCTGTACTTCATCGAAATAGTCTGCCTCTTTACTTAAAATCAATAGCTTTACAGACCTCCAAGTTCCACCTTCAACAGAAAATCTCACAAATACATTTAGTCTTACTCCAGTTCCCACATCAGCTATCAAAACTATCCAAACAAACTGAAACATACTACCTTGGCCCCCAATCAGTTACTAGCCAAATATATTAAAAATGCTACCCGTCTCTATACGTGTACACCACTCAAAGAAAAATACATCTAGATAATCTGTAAAAAATCCTACAATAGTACCCCTGTACAAAGGTGGCCCATCTACAAACTTTACTAACTAAAGACCCATAGCATTGCTGTTATTCCTATCAACAATTCTAGAAACATACATACATATATTCACAATTCATTAATTGCACACCCGAAAATAATCTCTTCTCTCCAACACAGCATGGTTTCTCCCCTAAACACAGTGCTACCACTGACCTTCTAAGCTTCACTGAGGTAGTGAATCTCAATAGAAATGCCAGTAATCTTGTCGCCACAATCTTTCCTGACCTGTCTAAAGCTTCTGACACTGTCTCCCATCAAAACCTTCTATGAAAACTCTCCTCCTTAGGTCTTGCCAAATTCTCTCTACATTGGTTCTGCAGCTAGCTGCCCATCAAAAAAGGAACAGGCTGTGAGATGGCAAAATGATTTTTCTTCCTTCTTATCTGCCTGTTTCAGTAGGGGCTCCACAGAGGTCACTACTTGGCCCACTACTGTTCAATATATTTAGCAATGAACTGCACAATGCCTCCAACCATGCATCAATAGTACAATATGCTGACAACTCAACTCTTATTTGTGCAACTAAGGCACTTCACTCCCAAACACTTAAGCAAAGTTAGTATAATGGTTAGGGTCTTTACCTCCCATATACAAGGTTCGATCCTGACCAATGACTGATGCCTGTTTTGGAGTTTGTATGTTCTACCTGTGTCTCTGTGGGGTTCCTCCCTCCTCTGAAAAACATACTGAGTGTTTCCATTTCAAACTCACTGTAGATCAATATGTGTGGATATACCTTTAAAAAGCCATCCAAGGGCTTGCACAAGTGTATAAATACTGAGCACGTGCGAGCCTGACTGCCATTTTGTAGTTAGCTGTTGAGATGCAAGCATGCATGTATGTAAGGTCTGTCTGTTAACTAGTTTGTTCATATTTAATGATGCTGCTATCCATCCTGATGTGTTTCTATGTATTAAAGCATCTAAACGAAAACCCCAGCCTTCTTTTCATATGGGTTAAAGACGAATGAGTGACATGGTACCAAAAGTGGCATGTCTAAAGGGCATGGAGTCAGAACCTGCATATCCAAAGGGCATGAAGTTAGCGGTGGGATGGCTAAAATGACTAAAGGCACTTGCTTAGAGCTGGAGGAATATAGATGGGTGAGTCATCCCTAAAATGTACAAACTTTGCAAAACAGGTCAGAAACGAATTTCAGGTATTAAAACGTACTCAGCACTATTTATTTTCGCATAATATGAAACAAGGTATACGGAACATGCTAAATGATATTTGCATAAACAGATATGTATGATATTGATAAAAATATTCAAATTACTATGGAAAAAGTTTGAAATAAAGTCCGAATTGCATAAAATGAATAAAATAAGGGGAAATTACTGCATTTTTGTAAAGCATGTATTTTCGTATTAAGCAAAGATATCTGAGTTTATCAGAAGTGTATAAAGTGTTTGCATGTTTGTGCAGTGTTACAGTAAAGCTATTTCACAAAGTATAGCTATTACAAGGCATATTTCACAGAGTACAGCCATTACAGTGCATATTTCGCAAAGTATAGTATTTCAAAGAGTTTATTGTGTATTTAAATGTTGTTACAAGCTCAAAGCACAGTTTGTTCGTACATAATTACAAGGGCCATTATTTCAGTGGGTTTGTGTATACTTTGTGGGCATGGCAGACGGACTTCAAAAACCCAGTGCACTTATGTTTGATAGTAATATTGCTGAGAACTGGAGAGTGTTTGAGCAAGAGTACGATATTTTCATACAGGCTGCATTTTTTGATAAATATGACCATACAAAGGCATTTATTCTACTTAATTTAGCTGGGACACAAGCCACTGAAAGGGAATGTTCATTTGTATATGCATCTGCTATTTATACAGGAGAGGGGAAAAACTGTCATATTGCTGCACCGGTTGAGTCAAGGGAGAACCCAGAGTGCTTAAAAAAAGAAGTTATGTACTCACCATAATGTTTCATCTGAGTAGTTATACTTCATTTTTCTGCAACCTGTAGGTATACGGATCCGTATTGGATCCGAGCTGGCAACTTTTTTTCTAGCATCTGCTCCAAGCTCCAAGCTCCTCCCCTTACCCATAATGCCCTACCATCTAATATCTTCCCTCAGATCGAGTTTGCTGCAACTAAAAATATATATGCAACTCAACCCAATAAACCAACCCTGAAAACAGGATAAGGTCCGGGGGACGGAGGGAGGGAATGTTGCAGAAAAATGAAGTATAACTACTCAGATGGAACATTGTGAGTACATAACTTCTTTATCTGAAGTAGTTAACTTCATTTTATCTGCAACCTGTGGGACAGAATCCCCAGCTACTTCGATCCTGGGAGGCCCTTATGGAAGGATATTCCTGAGCACTGCAGAGCCAAAGAATGCTCTACCCCTCAAAATCAGATCCAATTTGTAATGGGAAATGAAGGTATGTGAATTGGCCCATGTCACTGCTGCACAAATATCGTCCAAAGGCACCCTAGACCAAAAAGCAGCAGAAGTCGCCATGGACCTGGTAGAGTGAGCCTTAACTATCCCAGGAGGAGATAAACCTTTTGCTTTGTAGGCATGTGAAATGCAAAGAGTGATCCATCTGGCTAAAGAAACTTTAGAAATAGCTTTTCCCATAAAAGCTTTGGAAAAGGAAACAAACAATTGGTCAGTCTTGCAGAAAGACTTCGTTCTATAAAGATAAAAATGAAGTTGTCTATGAACATCTAACAAATGGAGTTTGTATTCACCTTTATTTTGGAAGTTGGGAAAGAAAACGGGCAGATTAATGGACTGGTTTATGTTTGCTTCAGATGCCACTTTAGGTAAGAAGGAAGGGTTAGTACGGAGGGAGACCCTATCCTTATGGAAGACCAAATACGGAGGCACGGCAGACAGAGCTTGAAGCTCAGAAACTCTCCTAGCCGATGTGATGGCGACTAGGAAAGCTGTCTTCCAGGACAAAAATTTCAAGTCCACCGAAGCTGCAGGTTCGAAAGGAGGAGCCACCAATGCCTGTAAAACAAAAGTAAGGTCCCAAGTAGGTACAGAATCCTTGACAGGAGGCCGTAACAGAAAAGTACCTTTAAGAAAAGCCTTACACAGCCTACAAGAGGCTAAGGCCATGTTGTCTTCACCAACGTGAAAACTGGAAATGGCTGCCAATTGTACTTTCACTGCAGAGGAACTAGCTCCTTGCTGAAAGATACCAGACAGGAAGTCCAACACCGCTGGAACAGGGGCTGTAAAGGGATCTATTTTTCTCTGTGAGGCCCAAATGGAAAAGCGCTTTCATTTACTACAATAAAGTTTCCTAGTGGAGTCTTTAAGAGAGGCCACCAGAATGGATTTTACTGGGGATGAAAGACTGGGAGTCCAGGCAATTAACGGAACTGGAGCAACCAAGCTGTTAGCTTGAGGCTGCCCAGATCGGGCGGACGTGTCCCCGACGGATGGGAAATTAGATCCGGGCAGGGATCCAGAACCCATGGGGGAGCTAAGAGATGAGACCAAAGGAATGGGAACCAAACCTGACAAGGCCAGAACGGGACAATGAGGATCACTTTGCACCGTAGTCGGCAAGCTTTCTGAAGAAACTTTGGAATGAGTGGTAAATGTGGATAAGCATACAGAAGCCCGGGGGGCCAAGCATGGACTAGAGCATCTCTGGGGACTTTCCCTGGTGAGGGAATCAGAGCGAAGAACTCGCTGCACTTCGCGTTTGAAGGAGATGCGAAGAGATCGCAGCAAGGCTGACCCCATGCAAGAAAGATCTCCTCTGCTACTGACTTTTTCAGAGACCACTCGTAAGGCATCAGAATGACCCGACTCAATCTGTCCGCTAAATTGTTGGAGCACTCTGGGATGTGCGTTGCTATCAGAAACCGAACAGTGGAAATCACCCATTCCCACACTCTCATGGCCTCGCGACATAGAGGGTAGGATCTGGTTCACCCTGGCTTGTTGATATACCAGACAACCGACATGTTGTCTGACTGAATTGCAATCAATCCGAGAGGGAGAACTGTGTGAAAGGCTTCCAAAGCTAAAAGCACTGCCCTAATCTCTAGAACATTTATGTGCAAATTGGTCTCTGCCTTGGACCATGTGCCTTGGACTGTCCTTCCCGAACAGTGTGCCTCCCACCCGAGTTGGGAGGTGTCCGTGGTCACTGTGGTTTGGACTGGAGGTGACGCAAAGGGGCATCCTTTTGATATCTCCAGTGAACTTAACCACTAAAGAAGAGATGTCCTGCAGACGTGACTGATCTTGATCGGAAATTCCATGGGCAGGTCTAGCCAAGACCATTGAATAGCCACAGTCCACTGAAGAACCCGCATGTGAAGGCGCGCATAAGGGAGAATAGATATGGCGGCAGCCATGGAGCCCAGAGCCCGGAGAACCTCGCTCACCTTTGAAGACCTGGAGTTCGCTATCTGAGCTATGTGGCACCTGAGATGTAGAATCCTGTCTGGAGTTAAGAATATCTTCATCTGCAAAGTGTCTAACCGTGCCCCAATGAAGTCTAGAACTTGTACTGGTTACAAATGGGATTTGTGAACATTGACTGTAATTCCCAGTAGATCTGCTAACCAAATGAAATAATCTCGGGCCAGACACAAGTGATGCTTGTTGGGCGCAGTGAAGAGCCAGTCGTCCAGGTATGGAAACACCTGAATACCCTGAAGCCTCAGGTGAGCCGCTACAACTGCCATTACCTTGATGAACACCCTGGGGGCTGTGGTGAGACCAAAGGGTAGGGCTCTGAACTGAAAATGACTGGCTCCCAGCCGGAAGTGCAGAAACCTCCTGCAGCTTCTGTGTATTTTGATGTGGTAGTAAGCATTCTGAAGGTCCAACGAGCACATCCAGTCACACTCTCGGAGATAAGGTAGAATGGACTGTAGGGTGACCATCCGGAATTTCTGTTTGGCTACCGACAGGTTTAATGTTGACAGGTCTAGAATGGGCCTGAGGTCCCCCGTCTTTTTTGGCACCAAAAAGAACCTTGAGTAGACGCCTAATCCGGACTGATCGGGGGGGGGGGCTGTTCGATGGCTCGTTTGAGAAGCAGCTTTGAAACCTCTACAGCTGCGGCCTCCCTGTGAGCGGGTAGAACATCCGGGAGGTGTTTTGTAATATTTGGAGGGGCAACGAAAGGAATAGAGTAACCTCTGGATATTATCTGAAGACCCCAGCGATCTGTTGTAATGGACTCCCATGCCGCTGGGTATAAGGACAATCATCCCCCGACTGCCTCCAGAGTAGGACAGTTGGGCAACCCCTCAGGGCTGCTGACCGGGTCTATCAGAGAAGGGTTCCCCAGACCCAAAATTCCTGGGACCCCCTCTACCTCTGGGTCGGCGTCGATCCTGTCCCTCTCTGCCTCTGGGGGAATAGCTGTCCTGAGAATCCCGGGAAAACTGAGATTTTCGGAACCACATCTTCTTCTGCCCTCTTTGATTCCTAGAGAAGGACCGCTGAGGGTTAGAGAAGTGGACTTCATCTCGAGAATAGCTGCTTGCTTTGAAGGGTCTGGTCGTAGGCCTGTGCTTGTAAATAAATGACCCACATAAGGAACTTCTTGTAGCTTGAACTTGCATTTCTGTGGATTGAGCTTAAGATTCACTTGACGTGCTCTTTCTAGAACTTTTCTAAGGTTTCTGTCATGTTCTGCTTCGACATGACCTCCTACTAGTATGTCGTCTACTATAATAGCAAAAGGATACCCAGAAACAAATTTGCTCCATTGCACACTGAAAGACTTCACTTGCAGAATTATCCCAAATGGCATTCTCAAAAATCTGTACCTGCCAAACGGAGTACTGAAAGTAGTGAGCAATAAGGATTTTTTATCAAGCTGAATTTGCCAAAATGAACTCTTTGAATGTAAGACAAAAAATAGTGGCATTTGGCATTAAGGCTGTGACTTTTTCAACTGTGTGCATTGGATGATGAGTTCTTTTTAGCACTTTGTTCAAATCTTGTGGATCAATACATATTCTGATGTCATCTGAGCTTTCCTTGTGAGCTATCACCATGGAAGATAATCATTCAGTTGGAGTTTCAACTGGACAAATCACACCTTGTTGCACCATTTGATCTAACTCGGCTTTGACTCTGTCCTGCATGGCTACTGGAACTTTATATGCTGGCCTGATAACTGGACTGACCCCTGGGTCTAAATTCATGGAGTACACATTTGGAAGCTTGCCTAGTTTGTTGTTGAAAAGATCAGCATAGGTAGAAAAAATGTGCTGGGCAAAATAAGAGTAGAGGTCTTTTACGTTAACATGGTGGACTTCATTATTAAATGAAAGCAGTCCCATTTTCAAACTGTCTCTGAGCCCTAATAATGACTGGACGTGTTTCTTGACCCCATAAAATAACAAGTCATAGCTTCTTCCAGCAGAGTAATATGAAAGCATTACTGAGCCTGTGGTTTGGTTCACCTCTGTAAGCAACAAGCTTTGCACACCTTGCCAAATCAAGCCTTTCACCTTTACACACTCTAGCAAATGTTTCTGTTGACATAAAATTGCACTTGGAACCTGTATCAACTTTGAGCTCTATGGGTTTGCCATTTATCCGAACAGTACAAAATACTTCATTATTTGCCCTTAAATCTACTGCATTGACCATTTCATGAAGCACTGACACACCATCAACATAAAGAGTGGCCTGCAACCCTATTCCATAGCCTTCTAATTGATCAACTTGTTTCTTGTAATGTCCCCTTATAATAAAAGAATGTGGACCTTTTGATTTACAAAACTTTTGAGTGATTCCATTTATTGCATTTGTGGCATTGCTGAACAAAAGCTAAACATTTTTCCCTTTTAGTTTCATGGCTTTCACTACAGTTACGACAGTTGGCAATGAAACTGGGTTAGAACCAATGCTTTGAGTTTGCTGACTCATCTTATGCTTCACTGAAAGCGTGCAAATTTGCTGGAAGGTTCTGGAGTTTACCAGTGAGTGCTTCAGGGATTACAGTTGCTGCCATGCGCTTGGGCCTGTTTCTCTTAATCTTGTGCTGCATACTATCAACATGAGCTTTATCACTGTGCCTTCTAGAGCTATTCTCATTTGTAAACATATTTGTGTGCTTTTCTATGAGCTCATATATCTGACAAATCTCAATGGCCTTATTCAAAGTTAAATCACTGTCATGAAGCAAAATCTTTCTCACAGCATCATCTTTTATACCACACACAAGTCTGTCCTTTATCAACTCATCCCTTAAGTCACCAAATCTGCATGTTTTAGCCTTATTACTCAGGTCAGTGCTGCAAACGTTTCACCAGGCTTTTGAACCCTTGTGTAAAATAAGTGCCTTTCCATTGTAACATTTGCCTGGGGGTTACACATTTCTCTAAATTTATGATCTGAAGTAGTTAACTTAATTTTATCTGCAACCTGTGGGTATACGAATCCGTATCGGATCCGAGCCGGCAACTTTTTTTCTAGCATCTGCACCAAGCTCCGAGCTCCTCCCCTTACCCATAATGCCCTACCATCTACTATCTTCCCTCAGATCTCATTTGCCGTGCCAGTAGTGCGCATCGTGGTCTCCTTTGCTCTGAGCTCAGGGATAGTAAGTAGTCATTTTTTTGCTGATATCTAGGTGTGCTTGAGTAAGATTTCCCTTCCTCCCCTTGTGTAGTATCTCGTTTGGTCATCGGTGTAAAAAAAAAAAGTTTTGTATAGAGTAGTAGTTAGACCTGCCCTTCCCCTACCTGTGTGTGTGTGTGGTTTTTGGAGAGGGAGTGCTTGTACCTTGGAGTGCACGACTATGGCTGACCAGCCAAAGCCTGTCTTTAGAAAATGTACAGAGTGTGGCCATAAGCTTTCCCCGGCCGATGGTCATACTCTGTGTGTGATTTGCTTAGGAGTGGCACATTTGTCCACTCAATGTGCTGTCTGTTCAGGTTTTAACCCTAGGGCCCTTAGGGATCGTAAGGCCAAGCTAGTTGCCAAATGCCTTACGATCCCTAAGGGCCCTTAGGGATCGTAAGGCCAAGCTAGTTGCCAAATGCCTTCTCTCTGCTGCCATGCTGGAATCTGCCTCGGCCTCGGTCTCTAGTGTACCACCTTCCACCCAGACAGGGACTCAACCTCCGTCTTCGTCTGGCGATGGGTCTTCAAAGGACAGATCTTCAGTCAGCGAGTCTGACAAAGAAAAGGAAAAAGAAAAAGAGAAGGAAAAGGAAAGGCGCAGAGAGGAAAGGGAGAAAAAGAAGGACAGGCATCGTAAGAGGTCCCCAGACAGGGAGCTCTTTCTCAGCACCCCATCTAAGACCATGAGGCCTGTTTCTCCACGGCTCCGGTCTCCTCGTTTCTCACCAGAGCCATTGGAACATTCGGTCCCGAGGCCTTCCTCCCCACTGCGCAGACCAGCCAGATCCGAGTCGGTGGCCTCTTCGAGGTCGACTCGGAGCCTATCGGACATGGATATGGACAGGATGATGCGGAAATTTATTCAGACCCAAATTCAGATGGGAGTCTTGCCAGGCCGCTCTCCCTCTGGAGGGGGGACCTCCATGCCTCTTTTCTTCCCCATCTCTCCTTCCCCGATCCGTGCTTCGGGGCTCTTGGATCTGAGGTTTTTCAGAGCTGGTAGCTCGGCGCCAACGGTTCCTCCAACCATGACTCCGGCTGTTACCTTGAGTTCCTCGGATCCGACTTGTTTGGATCCGAGTGACTCTCGGAGCCACAGACAGGGAGTCGGACCCAGGGGAACGGATTCTTCGGCTCCGACCTTTTCGGATCCGATCCGTTCCATCAGACCTCAGGCTACCCTGTCTTCAGCTCCGGTCCCCGTTTCGGATCCGAGAGGGCTTCTCCCTCGGCCTTTGAAGTGGTGGAGAGGGTTCTCTCCCAGGGATTGAGACCCCAGCCCATCCCCTCGGATACCACCCAGGCCCCCATGGATTTGGCGAAGACTCCCTTCATCCTGTCTCAGGGACAGCCCATGCCAGAGGATCCCCAGGTCAATTTCCCCAAGGAAACCCCTGCGGCTCACGAATCCCCTTCTGAAAGTCTCACTGAAGAGGGTCAGCGTAAGCGCAAGTGCAAAAGGAGGCACTTGGACTCCCCCGAGTCCCTCACTACTGACACTGACATAGATGAAGGAGAAGGTTCCCTTAGGTCACCTCCCGAAGACGTCTCCTTTGGAGAAATTATGGAGATCCTCCGCCAGAGGGGAGGTTGGTCAGCCCCAAAACCTTCTGGGGATGAGTCAGTGTTCCTGGAGGCCTATGGCATGGGCCCATCTACTTCCTGGGTATCCCCATCAGCAGACCCCTTGGTGGACCTCATCACCACGAGGGCATGGAAGGAGCCTGACACCATAGAGCCCATCCCCAAATGCCCTGATAAGGTTTTATCTCCCCCTTCTGACAGACAACCCTGGTTGAAAGGAGCACCAGTTGATGCTATGTTGGTCGCAGCGGCCACAAAGAAGGAACTAGCACAGGAAAGTTCCTTAGTCCACCCTCCAGACAAGAAGTCCAGGTCGGTGGATAGGTTTGGGAAGCGCGTATACTCCTCAGTGACTTTTTCTATCTGTGCGCTGAATTATTTGGCACGTGATTCGGCTTCAGCGAGACCTTGCTTTGGAATTCGCTGAGTCGCCCCCAGAGTCTTTACCGCCGCAGGACAGACAGGTGTTCTTGGCGAAAATGTCTACTCTGAAGTCAGTCTCAAGCACATCTATGCGGCTCCTTTCCCATGCCACAGAAGGAGCAGCTAGGGCGGCTGGGACAGGCATAGCCATGAGGCATCATGCCTGGCTCAGACTGTGTCAGTTCGCGGACCCTTTCAAGGCGTCGTTTATCAATGCTCCCTACGACGGTTCTTCCCTTTTTGGAAAGACAGTACGTGACACACTTGTCCTGAGTGAAAAGGACGGGAAGACTTTGTCTGCCGTCTGCCAGCTCCAGACAATGCTCAAGCCCTGCAAAGTTTTCTTGGCAGGGTCAACTACCTAGGCAAGTTCATTCCAAACTTGAGCCAACTTTCAGCACCACTCAGAGTGCTGACACGTAAAGATATATCCTGGTCTTGGTTAGAAGCAACACCAAAAGAGCATTTGATGTCCTGAAACAGGAAATTGCTAGTCCGCCAACTCTCAGATAGTATGATGTTCACAAGCCAGTTACACTTTCCTGTGATACTTCAAAATTTAGTCTTGATGCATTCATTCTACAAGAGGATCAACCTGTTGCCTATGCATCGAGAACTCTTGTCCAAACTAAGATGCAGTATGCCCAGATAGAAAAAGAGATTTTGGCAATTGTGTTTGCATATTCAAAGTTCCATGATTATGTTTATGGTAGACTTATCCAGATTGTAACAGACCACCAACCTCTAGTCACTATTTTGAGAAAAAAAATGCATTCAGCTCCAGCCAGACCGCAATGTATGATGCTGAGACTGCAAAAGTATAATTTCAGTCTTCTCTACAAGAAAGGCAAACTTCTTTATCTTCCTGATACCTTATCCAGATCACCCAGAAACACCACAGAACTGCATGAGAATGAGAACCTTGATTTTGAAGTCATGGAAGTGAGAATTTTTTCTTCCACGTGTCTTGATGAGCTGAGAGATCACACAGCCCCAGATCCAGTTTTACAAAGGCTCAACCACTTTATCAATCAAGCATGACCGCCAAAGCAATCTAGTTTACCTCAAGAAGTGCAACCTTATTATCCATACAGAGATGAGATTTTGTCTGACAATGGTATCATTATGAAAGGTTCAAAACTAATTATTCCAAAGTCCTTGCAACCAAAGTACATTACTATCTTGCATCGTGGTCACCCAGGAACCAAATCTACCAAAAGAAGGGCGAGAGAGCTAGTATTTTGGCCTTCTATGTTACAAGACATTGAGAGAGCACTTTCATCTTGTTCAGTGTGTAATAGTACAAAGCCACATCAACAGAAGGAACCACTTCAGCTTAGCCAGATTCCGGAACTACCTTGGCTGACAATAGCCACAGACATTTTTGAGTGGAATGGTCAACATTATTTGGTGTTAGTAGACTCTTACTCGAATTGGTTTGACGCTAACTTACTTCCTAACCTAGCATCCAGTACGGTCATCACTAAGATGAAGCATTATTTTGCTGTACATGGTAGTCCACACAAAGTTATTTCTGACAATGGCACTCAGCTTACAAGCCAGCAGTTCAAAAGATTTGCTGAAGAATGGGACTTTACTCATGTCATAAGAAGTCCAGAGTACCCACAGTCAAATGGTTTGGCACAATGTGCAGTTCGAAGTGCAAAACAGTTACTTGAGAAGTCAGAACAAGATAATAGTGATGTTTTTTCTAAATCTCTTGAATCTCAGAAATGTTCCTTGTGATAAAGAGACTTCTGTAGAGACAAACCAAAATCACATTACCAATCAGTAGTCAATTGTTGGCTCTATGTGTCAAGAACAACAGGTTAGTGAAAGCCAATCCACTGAAGAAGTGCTTAACCCAGAAGTCCTACTTTGATAAGACCAGCAAACTGCTCAGTCCATTACAAGAAGGAGAAGTGGTAAGGATGCAAATGTCCAAAGGTTATAATCGGATTGGTGTCATGAAGAATACTGGTCCAGAGCCGAGATCATACATTGCGGAATCAGAAGGAACAATCTTTAGGTGGCATCGAAAGCATTTGAGACTGGTGTCTGAGCCTATCCCACAGCAGATAGCCTGTGAAAAAGACTCTTTATCGCAGAGTGAGTTCTCCGGTGTTTCAATTCCAGAGGAAGTTCCAGAGGACATTCCCATTCCCGTGATGAATGCAGAAATTCCTGATATGAGTTGTGCACTGCAGGGTGTCCCTGTTGTTAAATTTGGTCCCAACTGTTATGTTATGAGATATGGTCGCATTTCTAAACCCTGTAGCAGATATGAAGCAACTTGGACATGAAATTTGTATTTTGTTTCTAATGCATGCCTAACTCTGATACTGTTTTTCAAAGGGCAATCTTTTTAAGAGGGAAGATGTAGATCAATATGTGTGGATACACCTTTAAGAAGCTATCCAAGGGCTTGCACAACTGTATAAATACTGAGCATGTGAGAGCCTGACTGCCATTTTATAGTTATATCCAAACTGAACTGAACGAGGCTCACCACAGCAATAAGAATCAAACCAACGATTTAATATAAAAGCACAACTGCAGTAACAAAAAGTAAGCGCTTTCACGTTACAGGAACGCTTCTTCAGACTTAAAAACACTGCTGACTAAACTTCCCTTATATACTACAATCAATCTAATTAGCTACAACTTAATTAAATCATTAACTAGCTCATCATATAAAATTCATCAGAACATTTAAAGCAACAACTTCATTACTAATGTTATATATATAAAATAAACACACATTTGTTATATAAATAAATAAGATAAAAACATATATTCATTAATATGGGTATGTATTAGCTAAAAAATACATTTTAATAACTGTAAACATATATATATATATATATATATATATATATATATATATATTATTAAAAACTAATAGAATAATAATATAATATAATAAGATGTGATAATGAAACTAATGTGTACAGGGACGTGCTGCTAAAAATGGTTTAAGAGAGACCTTCTCATTTAAACCATGTCCCCTATGACTCTGCAACCTGATAATCCATCTATTTTCACGTTCTTCAGTGAAATTCTTTATATTCCCTAACCTATTAGTCTCTCTTATCAGTTCAATAACATTAAAATTGAATTTATGTGCTCTCCCATTATCTATAGTATGTCTTGCTAAAGCGTTATGTTCATCTCCCTTACTAATGGCATATAAATGTTCCCTAATACGCTCTTTCAAGCTCCTATTAGTCTTGCCTACATAGAAACATGTACAAATTTGGCACACAGCCACAGAGGGGAGATGTAGATCAATATGTGTGGATACACCTTTAAGAAGCTATCCAAGGGCTTGCACAACTGTATAAATACTGAGCATGTGCGAGCCTGACTGCCACTTTATAGTTAGCTGTTGAGATGTAAGCATGTATGTATGTGAGGTCTGTCTGTTAACTAGTTCGTTCATATTTAATGATGCTGCTATCCATCCTGATGTGTTTCTATGTATTAAAGCATCTAAACAAAATCAGCCTTCTTGTCATATGGGTTCAAGATGAATGAGCGACACTCACCAAAAGAGATCAGCAGCACAGACTGTACATGGTGGCATGTAGGGAGAAGAGTTGTATAAACTAATGCATCTACTGTGGTGTGCAGTATCTTCATGATACAAGAACACAGATCACAGACTGCGAGCTGTGGGAGGGCTAGCCATACAATGGTGTAAAATATGTCTCTAGGTGATTCAGTCATGCTGACTAATGTTGCCAAATAGGCATGGGTATTTGCAGATGATAAGAAGGTTAAGGACCCGGCCTTTTCAGACCTATGCCAGGGACCCATGCTAATGATGGGAGAAGTGTATGTGTCTACTGGTCAGTATGTGACCACCAAAAAGCCCAGCAGCCTTGAGTCAATAAGCTACTGCCAGCTGGTGTCCAGTTGCCCAGCTTGGTTACCTGGGTTAGTTCTGTTGAGCAAAAGCTGGATGCAAAACCAATCAACCTGTTAAACATAAAATAAGAATTGCTATACTCAATGTGGGTTCCCTGATGGGACACAGCTTGGAAGTGGATGACATGATGGTAAGGAGGAAGTTGGACATCCGATGTATCCAGGAGACAAGATGAAATATCAGTACAGCAAAGCTACTTGGCTTGAGATCCAGAGACTACTACTCAGGAGGAGGACAGGCTAGAAATGGTGTGTGAATTGTCAGAAGACAGTGAGGGACATAATCAGCATTAGTGACAGACTCAAGGCAATCAGACTCCAGCGTAAGGATAGGATAGTATTCATAATCCCAGCCTATGCACCACAGTAGGGTTGTAATATTAAGAAAAGGAGTGCATTCAGACAGCAGTTGCAGGTCTTGCTAGATATAGCAGGACAACACAAATTTGGTATTAATAATGGCTGACATGAATGCACATATCAGGACAGACAGAACAGGATACGAGTACTGCCTGGGTCCACATGGGTACGGCAACAGTAATAAAGAAGCAGAGGTCATTCTAGACTTCTGTCTGACAAATAGCTTGATAGTAGCCAACACATGGTTCAAAAACAGAGACAGTCACAAGATCACATACAACAGTGACCAACGTGTAACTCAGGCAGACTTCCTCCTGGTAAGGAAAGGGTACTGGGGTAGACTTAGCAAATGCAAAGTCAACCACAGTGAAACAGTCACCCAAAGCATAAACCACTGGTTGCCAAAATCAGCTGCAAGCAGTGGTCAGAGAAGGCTCTAAGGTCAACAGAGACCAGGCAGAAGACCTGGAAGTTGACTGGAGAGAAAGCACAACAGTTCAGGAAATTACTCAGGGGGCTAGCACCTCAAGAAGAGGAGGAAATAGGTGGAGGTGAAGAAAAATGGCAGCCTCTCAAAACAGCATGCATGAGGACTACAGAACAGATAGGCGGCTGAGCCAGGTATGAAATATGGTACTTAAGGAAAGCGGGTAGTGAAATGCAGAAGTCCAAGAAGTCATCAAAAGAAAGAAGGAGTGCAGCAAAAAGTGGGTGATAGGAAAGATGGACCAGGCTCAGAAAGAATACTGGTTGGCTACCAAAGAGGCTAAGAGAGCAGTTACAATAGCAAAAAAAAAAAAAAACTAAGCATCAGAGGCACTCTACCAGATTCTGGAAAGTAAGTCAGTAGATGGCACAAAGAAACTATATCAGGTAGCAAGGCAAATACAGAAAGATAAAGAAGACAGTCAGACACCCTCCATGAGAGATGCCAGCAGCAACCTGCTCACCAGTCCACAGGACATCAAAGGCAGGTGGAAGGAGCACTTTCAGAAGCTTCTGAATGAAGAAACTCCACAGAAGTTGTACTGCCCCAGACACAACCTATGATGAGGGCAGAGGAGGAGCTCACCATAAAAGTAAGAACAGCACTAAGGAAAATAAAGTCAGAGAAAGCAGCAGGCTCAGATGAGGTAACAGCAGATATGATAAAGATGCTGGGTGAAATAGAGGGGAAATGGCTCCTGAGAGTACTCATGGCAGCGTGGAGAGACAGGCATATTCCAGGTGACTGGAGAATAAACATATTAGTGCCAGTGTTCAAGAACAAAGGAGACATTCACAACTGTGGGCAGTACAGAGGTATCAAACTCCTGTCACACTCATGAAAGTTCTAGACAGGGTGATTAATAAATGAATATGCAGAGTAGTAGAAAGTAATATGGGAAATGAGCAGTTTGGATTCAGATTGGGATGCAGCACAACATACCTAATGTTTGCAGTGAGAAAGATAGTTGAGAAGAAGCTACAGATGATGAAAGAGTCCAAAATGGGCATTCCTAGACTTGGAGAAAGCATATGACAAGGTCCAAAGAAAGCTGATTTGGGCAGTCCTGCAGTGGTATGAAGTCCCAGAAACACTGGTAGAATTAATGCAGGCTATGTACAAGGACCCAATGATTCATGTATGAACGATGTTTGATCTCACAGAGGGATTCCCAGTGGGAGTGGGTATGCACCAGTGTTCAGCTTGAGCCCACTGCTGTTCATACTGGTGAAGGACTACATTACCAAACAGTTGAGATGATGTGACATTGCAGGTAGTCTGTTAGCAAGAACTTCAGCAAAGTATAGGGGAATGGAATGCAAAACTGAAGGCACATGGGATGAAACTGAGTACAGGTAAGACAGTTGTAATGGCAGCAAATGGGGGAATCAGAAGAAGCTGAGAACTGAGAAATGAGATAGAAGGGAAAACAGTGGAACGGGTTAACAGCTTCAGTTATTTGGAAGGGGTGGTTCTGGAGAAGTAAAGTCGAAATGAGGAGGTCAAAGCTAGAATCAGAGGGGCTGCAGCCAAATGACACAGAGTGTCAGGTGTAGTATGTGAAAGAAGAATACCAAAGAAGCTGAAAAGTAAGGTGTACAAAACAGTGGTGCAACCAGTACTACTGTGTGGTACAGAAACCTAGGCAGTAAAGGCAGAGCAGTTGAGGACGCTAGAGGTAATGGAGATGAAGTGCCTGAGATAGGTGATAGGATGCACAGTGTGAGACAGACGAAGAAATCAGGACATAAAGTTGAAGCCAAAGTAGCCCCAATTGCAGAAAAGGTCAAAGAGAACAGATTACGGTGGTCTGGGCACATGTGCAGAAAAGCAGGAGACAATCTGGTGAAGATGAAGGCAAGAGGAAACAAGTGCATCCAGCAAAGAGGTGGATGGATTGTGTGAGAGAACTGTGACAGTCAAGCATGAGTGTTTGAAAAAGGCAGGAGAGTGGTACTGAATATAGAGAGATGGCAACAGTTGACATAACACCCCAAACCCCATACAGAAAATAGGAAAAAGGGGGGTTGATGATTATGATGACTTCGAAACACCTGTCCAACAAAAAAAAAAACTTTTCATCATAAAACCACACAAACTGAAATTATCTCGCGCATTAAGCTATTTGGTTTGACCACGGATAACCAGATTCAACAGGTTAAAATACACCAAAAACTAAGATTCAAATATACTGAAAAAACATTCTTTTTACGTAAATCCAGAATTAAGATAGCTATAGCCTGCTAACTACTAACACTTCTATAAACCACACCTGTATTTACCAACTTTGAGTTTTTCCTCTCAAACCATTCACTTCTCAGCCCAGCACTTGCTCTGAACTCATAGCAAGCACTAATAAACTTTAGCACTAGACCTCCCTATACTTTAGAGAAGGACAAGGCTCTCTATTCGACCTTACTAGCCAATCAGTAAAACAGTTCACTGTACCTATCCAGGCATGTCCAAAGGGCAGTTTCAGGTGTACTCTCCAATCCAAATGGTGAATCTGGGCATTTTGAGGAACTGTTACAACTGCCTCATGTACACAGACAACCCTCTCCTCCTACAACCAAACACTAATATATGCGAAAGATGCAATTATACATGCAAACTGGAGGCTAAGCTCTCTCAACCCGAGACTGAACCAGACGGTCAAGAGGAGAAGGGAACTAAATGCATCACACCACCAGTCTCACATAGACCTAAGGAAACCAGCACCGGCAAAAAACACATAAATACAGAAAACATACTCGGAGGCTCTAAATAAAAATCTGCAGAAGCAACAGAGACTGCCAAAGCAGACACCCAAGCAACCTCCACCCCCAACACAAACCAGGAAACACATACTTCACAAAACCAGTGTGCCACGCAATCACGGCCCTTAAGGCAAAATAACATACCCAACACACTAGTAATAGGTGACTCTGTACTCAGGCACACTGATGTCCCACTCACTAGGCTGAACAAGGAGAAGGTTACTGTTAGCTGCCTGTCGGGCGCCAGGATCCGTCACATAACACAAGCACTCAGGTCACTCCAGAACAAGTACAAATACGATTCTGTCATTGTCCATGTTGGTGTGAATGATCTGAGCCGTACCTCCCTGGACTACATGAAAGAGACATGGAAGAGCTCTCTGATCACGTAGCCCAGGACAGTATGACCCTGACCTTGAGTAGCATCCTGCCCTCACCAAGAATGATACCATGGTATAAAGAAAAAAAAATATCAATTTCAACAATTGGCTAAGCTTCTCGTGTCATTCAAAGGGGATCCAGTGTCTGCCAGCGTGGGATGACATGCTCGACATGCCACGCTGCTTTGCTAGAGACGGCTTGCACCTGTCACCCTTAGGCTTTCGAATACTGGCCAAGGCTCTTGCCACCCCCATAGTGCCTTTTTTAGGTAAGGCTCAAAATTCAAACCCACCGCTGTAAATAGCACAAGTAACAAAAAACTGAAGGTAATGCTGCTCAATGTCAGAAGTGTAAACCTCAAAATGCATGCACTCGAGGCACTCCTCAGTATGGAGAAAATCGATATATGTGCAGTAACAGAAACCTGGTTTAAGGCTCCAGAGAGCACCCCAGCACTATCAGGCTACAACTCATACCATACATTTCAGCAACAAAACCCGGACCGAAATACAAAAGGCAGAGGCGTATCCATATTCATCAAGGATACCCACACCTCCAGGTTAGTGGCACAGCACGCTTCTTCAGAGATCATCCACGTGCAACTAACAACAGGCAAAACTGCTATTCAAATTGTAGCTTGCTACAGATCACCCACCATGTCCAGGACCCCCATTCCACATTTCTGGAAACACTGGGAAACCTACAAACCCTAATATTGGGTGATTTCAATTACCAAATCATTAACTGGGAGAACTACTCAATTACTAACTCCCTTGCCCAACATTTCCTAGAATTTATTAACTCAAATGCCCTGGATCAACTGGACAACATCCCCACCAGAAGTGACAACATATTGGACCTGGTCATCACCAAAATGGGCGACCGGTGTTCCACACCGGAGGTCAACTCCTCACTGGTTAGATCTGACCATAAACTAATCAATCTGGATATCTGCATTCCGCCCCCACCCCCGGTCAAAGAAACCACTGTGAAAAACTTTTCAAAAGCAAACTTCACGTTACTTAAGACAAAGGTGGAAAGTTTCAAAGCCCCCATGCTAAAGATAACACTGCCTAAGCTAAAAAATCCTTTACTAATGCACTCTATGGGCACCTACAAGAATGTATGGATCGTGCTATCCCAAGCAAAACCAAGACTCACTCTTCCAAGAAAAGGAAACCAGTCTGGTGGACCCCTGTCATAAACAAGCTATACAATAGGAGGAGGAAACTAGTACAGAAAAGAGTAAAATCCCAAGAAGGTCATATATCCCTTATCAGTATCAGCAAAAAACTACGATCCCTCATAAAATCATCCAATGCTAGCTTTGAAAGAAAAACTGACACAAACTCCAAAGAGAGCCACAAGGCATTCTTTAGCTATGTCAAGAATCTAAGTGGCAATTCTCAGATCTTTTGGAGTTAGTGCAGAATGGCACAAATACACTGAACCAACCGATATCGCCAACATCCTGGCAGACAGGATCAGTGCAAACTTCACCCCCCTCTCACCCCTAAAAGGGCCCATAACCATACCAGAAGAATGTAGTGCCCCTGAAATCACAGACACTCAGGTTAAAACATCCCTCTCCAAAGCCAAAAACACAGCATCAAAAGGACCGAACGATGTCCCAGGCTGCGTCCTACACGAGCTCTAAGATGAACTAATCCCTCACCTAAACACACTGTTCAAACTCAGCTTCTCCACAGGCTACGTGCCCACAGAGTGGCACACAGCAATGGTTATTCCGCTCCACAAAGGTGGAGCCACAACAGACCCCGGGAACTATCACCCTATAAGCCTGACTAGCTTGGTCTGCAAGGCTATGGAGCGGATCGCCATGGATCTCATTAACAGAGACATTGGGAACCTCCAAACACTGGACCCTACCCAGTTTGGCTTTGTTAAGAGCAGATCATGCCTCCTAAACCTGGTGAACTTCTTTGAGACAGTTACCAAGGCTATAGATGAGGGAAAGGTGGTCCACCCAGCCTACCTAGACCTCGCAAAGGCCTTCAACACCATTCCCCATTCTGGTATTATAGACAAGCTCACCAGCCTGAGCATAAACCCCTACGTCACGAGATGGGTTGCCAACTGGCTCACGGACAGAACCCACATGGTAAGAGTTGTAGGAGCTAGGTCTGACTCTAAACCGGTTACAAGTGGCATTCCCCAGGGCTCAGTCCTAGGACCCCTCCTGTTTGGCATATACTTCTCAGAGGTACAGGCAAGCACAGGAGGTCTATGGCTGACCAAGTTTGCAGACGACTGCAAACTAGGGGCTATAATTGACTCTCCGGCTGGCACAGGCATCCTCCAAAAGGGTTTCACTGAGACAGATACCTGGTGTCAAAACCATGGCCTCAAGCTAAATGCCAAAATGTGCATAGTCACCCCCTTTGGAAAAAACAAAGTACCCACAAACTACCACACATGTGGTGGCCCCCTAAATACGGAAGACGTAATAAGGGATCTGGGGACCCAAGTAGATCGTAATCTCTCCTTTGATAATCACATTGCCAAAGTGGTTAGAAAATCCTTCTATGTGGCCCACCTAATCACAAAAGGGTTTGCATTTAGATAAAAAAAGGCCATTGTGCCCCTCTATGCATCACTCATCAGACCCATCATAGAGTACAATGCCTCATTTGCGATGTACATTACAAGACACCTGCAAAAGCTGGAAACACCACATAAGTACCTCACCAAGAGGATCACTGGCCTCAAACAAATGCCCTATGCAGCTCGACTGAAGAAACTCCAGCTGTACTCGGTTGCATACCGCCTACTCAGAGGTGATCTATGCCTGACATACAAGCCAATGTCAAACCCAGAATTGATGGACATGCTCCACCTAAAGAAAACCATACCCCCTCGAGCCACACACTCTAGGGATCTAAACCTCACCACAATAATAAATAGGACATGTTGGAGGGATAGATTCCTGTCCCAGAGACTTCCCATGCTCTGGAACAAGATTCCAATCTACATTACGCAGAGCTCCTCGCTAACACTCTTCAAGTGAAACCTTGATGAGAGGATGGGAAATAGAAAGTTTACCCCGTGGATCACTTCAATGGCTCTGCTGGACAGAGGCACAGGGAACTAATCTAAGGGGGCAGCGAAAGACAACACAATTCCGGCTAGGCTTATAAATGCCTTTAGGCAGATAGCCAAGTACCTGCCTATGAACCTATGAGCAATGCTACATCAAAGTGGCAGATTTTGCTGCCAGGCATCACTACAGAACCCACCACACATTCAAATTAAAACAGCTAAACTGGCTACAACTGCCACACACTCTAAAACACTCACAATGATTGTTAGCATACAAACTACTCCATAATATAGAAAATGCACATCTCTAAATACCATCATTCAACCCTATTTCCAAAGCAGAACTTGGCACTCTACATACAAATCCTTAATTATCACAACTAAGTCTAAAACCACTGCAAGTGATTCAATGTACTCTAAGTGTAAATACATGTAACTCTATTTCAACTCCCTTTAGACCACTCATCTACTTAAAATCCATTAAATCCCAAATTAAACAGCACCTCACAGACTCATGACTTTGTACCTGCCTATTCACAGGAAAGAGTCAGCACCCAAGAAAAACTTTCAATAACATCTCATAGATTACATCACCTAGGACTCTATTCCAGTTTACTCTACCTCCAATTCCCTCCAAAATCTCTGCTAGCTACTCTATTTTCACATGTATTTACTCCATCTCCCTATTTACATTGAACAACTCTAATCCACTTAAATCCTCATTTTTGTCTACATACTTCTCATATCTTCCATTACGTTTTCTAGCAAACAAATAATATAGTGGACTACATCAGTCAAATTTTAGAGATGACTTCTACTTCTATTTGGATGTAAAAAGTGCATCACTCAAATAATCCAAAACTGTATAATCAAGCCCTTAATGCTAGTAACTAGCACTGCTACCTACTCAAGGGTATTGATCTATTACGTAACTTCAATGCATATCCTCCTCATACTGCTCAAAAACTGTACCATGTCTTAAAGCCTTGGTTTGTTTACTGTGTATAATTATGTTTGCTGGACTTCCAAAATGGCAGCACACTGATCAACAGCATAAGTTCAGCTCTCCCAGTGTGAAAACAAACCGAGAAAAAGAAGTGCCATTGAAATGTTTTTGGTAAAATTCAGTTGCTGGCTAGTAAATACACTGCCTGGATGATAGCAAAGAAGAAATTTGGAAATCTTAAAGAAAATCAACCAGAAAAGGTGAACAGAAAACACCATCTGGGAAGGATTCTGCAGCTGTTCAGCAAAAAGCAGTTCAAACTTCAGCTTTGGTTCAAGATATAGCTTCCAGTAATTTAGAAGAAAAAATAAATCAATTGTATTCAGGGATAATTAAAATAAACAAAACATTGAAATAATATATCAATTCAAACAATACAAGTCTAGACAAATAGAAGAAGCTTTAACTAGCCTTTCAGATAAACTGATAAAACTGCAAAAATCAGAGATCGACATGAAGAAAAAGCAGGCTGAATGTGAGGTTTTTCAAGAAAAACTGTTTAAAAATAGTAGAGTTAAAAGACAAAAGCATTCAAACAAAACCTAAGATTTTCTGTTGTACCACAGAAACTGAAAGAAACAGACTGCACCAATTTTATGAAAGCACAAATAAGCAAAAGGACAGGTGTTTCAAAGCAAAATTTAACTGACAGGGAGCATCGAGTGTATGCTCCAAACCTGACAATGGAAAAGCAGGCAAGACCTATATTACTAAAGATGCAATCATACCTGCAAAAAATATTGATCTTGATAAAATTGTGGCAGAAGGACAAAGTATTAAAAATTGGAGACAGCAAAGTGTTTGTACAAAATGACTATTCACTGTATACCAGGCAGAAGAGAAACAAATTTATCCCAGCAATCAGGAAATGTTGAGGGACAGCTGTTAGATTTAAGCTGCTGTATCCAGCTATCTTCAAAGTATTTTTTCGTGGAGGATCAGTCATTTTTTATACAAAACAGGCTATGGATAAAATATAAATGTTTATCCAACAAAAAGTGAGTCAGTAAGCAGAAGGGGACTCTTCTTCTCATTCTTCTGATGGTAATGTTCATAGAGAGACTTTGTCAGTGAAACCTTTTCTAATGTTCCAAATAAAAATGCTTGAGAGACAGAAAAAAGCACAGGAGTTAAGTAGAAGAATCAGCAGTATGTTGGACTTGAAAAAGAGTATGGTACTGGGAGATGGAAATGAACAGGAAAAGACCAGCAACTAACTCTGAAATTAGTGAGTAAGTGGAAGACTATAAAGCATCTTATCACATTTGTGAAATAAGGTTTTGCAAGAAAAAGTGAGTGAAAACACTGGACTTCTATTGAATTTGTTAAACCTGTGGGTGGACTGTAAAGCATATACTCCAATTTATACCATTAATGGTTTGAATGACAAAAGGGGGAGACTTTACAATAAGTTAAACATATTTTGTTTTTAGCATTTGTATAACTATTTAATGATATAAACAGTAAGCTACATACAGTAAAACAGTTTTGTATAGTGTATAGTCAGGGATATTTTCAATACAGGGTAGTCTTTTCAGCGACTGTTGTATGTGCTAAAGATATTAAAGTAAACATATACAGAGGTTTTACAGTTTAACAAGAGAAAAAAGTCTGGACAAACCAAGTTTAATGTTCATATGCTATGATCCTGTGCTGCTGGGGTGGGGAGTAAAAGTGCACAAATTATATTATATGCAGAATAAGGACATTTTCATAGGTTCATAGGTTGGTACTAGGCTATCAGCCCCAGGGCCTATACAAGCCTAGCCATAATAATTCCCTGGCTATTTCTTCCCACAATATTTGCTTCCCTGGACCCCTGTCTAGCACGGTGACTGACGTAATCCCTGGGGAAAATTTCCTATCTTCCATCCAGTCATCAAGGTTCCTTTTGACGAAAGCCAAGGAGGTGCTCTGCTTGACATGTATGGGCACTCTATTCCACAGTATGGGGAGTCTCTGGGTCAGGAACCTATCCCTCCAGCATGTTTTTGTTCATTGTGATGACAAGGTTTAGGTCCCTGGAGCGTGTGGCTCTGATGGATTGGGATTTCTTTAAGTGTAGCATGTCCAACAGCTCTGGGTTTGACATGGCCTTGTATGTTAAGCACAGATCACCTCTGTGTAGATGATATGCGACAGAGTATAGCTGGAGTTTTTTTAGTCGGTCAGCATAGGGCATCTGCTTTAGACCTGTGATTCTTTTAGTGAGGTGTTTCTGTGGCCTTTCCAGTTGTTGCAGATGTCTTGTGAGGTACATACCAAAGGGGCGTTGTACTCTATGATGGGTCTAATGAGGGATGAGTACAGTGGGACAATGACCTTCTTTTTCTGGATGAAAAGCCCTTAGTGAAGAGGTGTGCCACATAGAAGGATTTCCTGACTGTTAAGGTGATGTGGTTATCGAAGGTGAGACTACTGTCCATCTGCGTTCCTAAGTTTCATCACACTTTCGATGTTTAGTGTACTGCCACCTATGTGGTAATTCATGGGTACATGGGTTTTCCCAAAGGGGAAAACTATACTCTTCTTGGCATTGAGCTTGATTGAGCCCATGGCTCTGGCACCAAGCATCTGTTTCTGTAAAGCCCTTTTGTAGAATATCCACATCATTTGGGGATTCAATAATGGCTCCCAGTTTGCAGTCATCTGCAAACTTTGTTAGCCAGAGTCCCTTAGTGTTGGTCTGTACTTCAGAGAAGTAGATGCCAAACAAGAGCGATCCCAGGACTGAACCCTGAGGTACTCCACTTGTCACTTGTCTGGAGCTGGATTTGGAGTCAGCTACTTTTACAGTGTGGGTTCTGTAAGTAAGCCAGTTGGCAACCCATCCAGTGACACAGAGATTTAAGCCCAGCTTAGTAAGCTTATCTGTGATTCCAGAATGGGGGATGGTGTTGAAGGACTTGGCGAGGTCCAGATAGGCTGTGTGGACCGCCTTACCCTCACTCACGGCTCTGGAGACTGATTCGAAGAAGTCAGTCGGGTTCAGGAAACACGATCAGCCCTTCACAAACCCAAACTGGGTGGGGTCCAGTGTTTGAAGGTTGCCAATGTCTTTGTTTATAAGTTCCATGACAATACGTTCCATGGCCTTGCGGACCAGGCTCGTCAGACTGATGGGATGGTAGTTCCCAGGATCCAAGGTGGATCCCCCCTTGTGGAGTGGGATAACTGTAGCTGTGCACCACTCAGTGGGCACGAAGCCTGAGGTGAGGCTATGATTAAACTTGACACTTAGGTGAGGTGCCAGTTCATTTTGTAGTTCATGTAGTACACAGCCCGAGATGCCATCTGGTCCCATGGATGCTGTATTCTTTGCTTTGGAGAGTGCATTTTTTACCTGTGTGGCCATGATTACCGGAATTTGGCAATCTTTCGGTATTGAGATGGGCCCTTTAGGGGGTGAGAGGGGGGTGAAGTTGGGACTGAATTGATCTGCCAGGATATCGGCAATGTCCTTGGCATCAGTATATTTAATACCATTCTGTTGAAACTCAGAGCAGATACGAGCACTGCCATTTAGATTTTTGACATGGCTATAGAATGCCTTGTGGTTGTCTTTGGAATCTTTGGCAATTTTATTTTCAATACTAGCTTTGGAGGATTTTATGAGGGAATCTCAGCTTCTTAGTGAGGCTGGTAAGGGAGTTTTTTGCATCCTGGGATTTTCAACTTTTCTGCATCAGTTTCTACCTTCTGTTGTATAGTTTGTTTATGACAGGGGACCACCAGATTGGCTTCCTTTTTTTGGAGGACAGTGTCTTGGTTCTATTTGGGATGGCATGATTCATGCACGAGTGGATGTGCTCATACAGTGCTTTAGTGTAGGATTTGGCAGTCGAACTTTCAGTTCCCGTCTGCATGGGTGTCCTGAAGTTTGTCACTTCTGACTTCAGTAGCATGAAGTTGGCTTTGGAGAAGGTTTTTACGGATGTTTCCTTACTCGGGGGTGGGGGGGATGTGGATGTCAAAAGTGATTAGCTTATGGTCAGACCTAACCAACGAGTGGGTGACCACTGGTGTGGAGCATCAATTTCCCATGTTAGTAATGACCAGGCCCAGGATATTGGAGCCCCTGGTGAGATTATGGATTAGTTGATCCAGGGCGTTGGAATTTATAAATTCCAAGAACTGTTAGGCAAAGGTGTTGGTACACGAGTAGTTTTCCCAGTTAATAGCAGGGTAGTTGAAATCACCCAGTATTAGGGTGTTTGGCTGTATCTTAATATTTTCCAGTATGTTTAGAAAGGTGTAGTGAGAATCTTGGGGCATGGTAGGGGATCTGTAGCAAGCTACAATTTGGATTGCAGTCTTACCTACTGTTAGATACACCTGGAGAATTTCGGATGCATTGTGTTGGGCAATTAGCCTGGAGGTGTGAATATCATTGGTGAATATGGACACTCCTCCATCTTTAGTGTTTCGGTCCTGGTTTGGTGGCCGAAAAGTGTGGTAAGAGTTGTAGCCTGGCATTGCAGGGGTGCTCTCTGGAGCCTTGAAACAGGTCTCAGTTACTGCACAGATATCGATGTTCTCCATTTTTAGGAGTGCCTCGAGAGAGTGCATTTTGAGGTTTAGACTTCTACCATTGAGTAGCATTACCTTCAGATTTTGCATACTTGTACCTGTTACGGTGGTGGTTTTGTCCTTTGAGCCTTGCCTAAAAAAGGCACTATAGGGGTGGCAAGAGCCTTAGCCAGTAACCTGTATCCCAGGGGCAACAGGTGCAAACCATCTCTGGCAAAGCATCGTGGTTTGTCGATCATGTCGTCCCAGGCAGACAGATACTGGATCCCCTTTGAATGACACCAGAAGCTTAACCAATTGTTGAAGTCAATAATTTTGTTATTATATTGTGGTAAAGAAAACAGATCACAGTACTCAAAATAGAAAAAGGCAATAAAGTAACACAAAATACAAGAAATAAAAAGCAAACTAACCTTTCCCTCACAACAAAGTGTAGCAGAGTCTGGGTGAGCCTTTCTAGTAAAGCTCTGAAATGTTTTATTTTACCCCTTAAATAGAAGGTTTAGTTCCTGGCTCCACCCCCTCAGTTCACAGATGATTAACCTTAACTGACCTCTTCTATCTTATGTGTGAGTTTTTAATTGGCCTGTTCTAATTTCTGCCTGACTCACAAGAGACAGAGCTATGGTCTCTTTTCAAGTTTTAATATGCAGTTAAAAGAAGAATACAAGTATAACACAAGGTAAAGAAAACAAATCACAGTATTCAAAATAGAGAAAGGCAATAAAGTAATACAAACTACAACAAATAAAAAGCAAAATAACCTTTCCCCTTTCTCTTTTTATTTTACAAGGGTGAATGTCTAGATTACTACATTTGGTTTAAACTGTAAACAGGTGTTTTTGTAAGCAAATATGATTTAAAATAAGATAAAATGGCATGAAAATGCTAAGCTTCACACCGGAAAATGTTCACTGGAATTGAGATGTTTGCATATTTTGGCAGCTGTGCATTCTTTTCTGAGTGAAATTTACAAAGACTCATTGCTGAGTAGACCTCCAAGATGTCTGCACATTAACTGCATAATTCTAGCTCTCCCACTGTGAAAACAGAAACTTAGCAGAGAAAGCCAATGGATTTATATTTCTGGGTAAAGTTCAGTAACTGGCTAGTACACATGGTACCTCACAATTCAACCACCTCACAACTTGACCATTTCGCAATTAAACCACGGTTTAGGGCACCCAGGTGTCCAGCAATTCAACCGTCTTGCAATATGACCTGGAAAGGAGGCTGAAAAGTTGTTCACTGTTTCCCGTTGTTATTGTGTTGTTTATGTAGTGCAGTTGTTTCTTTTAAGTGTTGTGAAGAAATGGGACCAAAAGAAGCATGATACTGTCAGGAAAAATAAGTGGTTGATCACTGAAAAGAAGAAATAAATCATAGGTAAATTTGAGAGAGGAGGTAATATAGGATGAAATGCAGAACAGTATGGCATGCCTAGGTCTACAGTCTCAACATTTTGGAAAAAGCGACAGCATCATGAGTGCTAAGGTGTCAAAAAGGAGCAAGAAAGGTTTTGGACAAACACAAGAAAACAATTCATGAAGATATGGAGAAGATGCTTCTTGTTTGGATCCAGGAGAGGCAAATGAAGGGAGATCCAATAACTCAGACCATAATCTGTGAAAAAGCTAAGTTTTATTATTTTTTTCTTTTTATTTATTTAAAATTTGTTAACCGGGAAAGTCCGACTTGGAACAAAGCCAATTTTCAGCTGAGGCCCGGGGATAAATGCTCCAGATGCATGTCTTTCTAATGTGGGAGGAAACCGGAGCACCCGGAGGAAACCCACACGAATGCAGGGAGGACATGCAGACTCCACACAAAAGGCACCCCAGCCGAGAATCAAACCGGAGAACCACTTGCTGTGAGGCGATAACACTACCGCTGCACCACTGTGCTGTCCACAAGTTCATCCTTGAAGACCTACAAAAAAACCTCCAGGAAGTAGCTCACAGCAAACAGAGAAATTTAAAGCAAGTAGGGGATGGTTCCAAAGATTTAAAAAGAAGTGGCATCCACAGTGTTCTGAGACAAGGATAGGCAGCTAGTGCTGACAAAGAAGGTGCACAGAAATTTGTCAAGGAATTTGAAGAACTGACAGAGAGAGAAGGCTATCTGCCAGAATAGGTTTTTAACTGCAATGAAATGGGGCTTTTCTGGAAGAGATTGCCAAGCAGGACTTACATAACCCAAGAAGAACCTAGGATTCAAGATCACAAGGCTCACACTCCTCCTGACAGCAAAGCCCAGTGGAGACTTCAAGCTGAAGCCTCTGCTGATGTATCACTCAGAAAACCAAAGATGCTTTGGAAAACAGGTTATAAAATCAAACCTACTTGTAATGTGGAAATCAAACACCAAAGCTTGGGTAGAACAGTCAGTTTTCAAGGATTGCATTTTCAAGGAGTTTGCTCCAAGTGTCAAGAAGTACCTGACAGAGAACAATTTGCCAATGAAAGCTCTTCTGCTTCTCGACAATGCCTCTGCCCACTCACAAGAGTTAGAGGAAATTCTTCAGATAGACTATGATTTCATCGCGGTTCAGTTCCTGCCTCCCAACACAACTTCTCTTATTCAACCTATAGATCAACAAGTCAATGCCTGATTCAAGATGCTGTACACAAAAGCACTATTCAAAAGTCTCTTTGACATGACCCATTCTTCAGATAAAACACTGAACAAATTCTGGAGACTGAGTTCAATATTCTTCATGCCATATCATTCATCAAAAGTGCCAGGGATGGAGTGTCACAGAAAGCCCTTTGTGCAGCCTGGTGGAATGTGGTTCCTCCCTTTTCCCAGAATAAATTTGTGGATGAAGCAGCTGCAGATGCTGAAGCAGCTGAAGTGCTGCTAGACATTGTTTCTACAGCAAAGCACCTGGACATAAAGGAGGTGGATGAGGTGGATGTGAAGGAACTGCTACAAGACCATGACGACGAGCTCACAATGGAAGAACTTACAGCACTTTGCAATAAGCAGTTTAAAGAAAAAGAAAGGGAAATTTCTTATGAAGATGAGGATGCCAGGAAGAAGAACCTATGCCAACAGCTTGCATTAAAGAACTTTTATCCAACTGGGAGAAGGTGCACGCTACAGTCTTGATGTGGTACCCCAACACAGCTGACATCAACAGGATGACTGACTAGTTTAACAACACAATCATGCACCACTTCAAGACCATCCTGAAAAAGAGGGAGAAACAAGTCACCCTGGACAATTTTTTCACCTACACCTGCCAAAAAACAGAAGGAACAGACAGAACAGGGTGAAGATGACTCCCCTTCCAACAAATTAAGACTAAATGGACTGTGTAAATAGTGTAAATATGGTGACTCATGTTCAGTTTTTGGCAAGGACACTAGTGGGGCTTGCAGAAAGAATGGGCACAAGTGTATGATGCAGACTCACCTGAATGAATGAGCCAAGTAGGTGTGCCACTCAGCAAAGTCCTGGAGAGGGATTAAAAAAAAACAGAAACACCAGTATACACTGTATTGTGTGTTATTATTTCTTTGGGGTATAGATAGAAAACTGTTGTAAGATGTTTAAGTTATAATGTTATTATTTCTTTAGGGGGTATGGATAGGAAACTGTTGCAAGATGTTTTAAGTTATAATTTATATCACATTAAAGTGAACTAAATAAAGCATTAATCATAATCAGAGACAACAGTTATTCATTTCATAACTGCTATCACACAATGGTGTAATGAGCATGTATTTTAGCTGGACAGGAAACATGTTAGCCTGCATTCTTAGATGGAGTTAACATCAAATAAATGTGTATGTAACATGTGAGTCATAGTTTTAGAAATCTACAGTAGTCCGCCATTCCTTCTCCATCCCTTCTCCACATCCTCTCCTCCATTTAAGAGATGTTCTATACTTCAAATCATGGTGAGCTACATTTTTTCAAAATTTCTTAGTGTATTTTTTAATTCTGTTTAGGCCAAGCGCAAATTAAATGGTTTTCCATACATTTGTATGGGAAATGGCGTCTTGCAATTCAACAGCTGTTCTGGAATGGACTGCGGTTGAATTGTGAGGTACCACCTGTCAATGCACTGCCTGGATGCCAGGAAAAAAAGAAATACAGAGGACCTGAAATAAAATCATCTACAAAAGTGAGGAAAAACATTGACTGTGAAAAGTACTGCAGCTGTTCAGCAAAAAGCAGTGCAAGCTCCAGACATATCTTTCAGTAACCTAGAGGAAAGTATAAGACAATTGCATGAATACCTGATTAAAATAAGCAAAATACTGATGGAGTATATCAACTTAAATAACAAAAGACTGGAAAAAATGGAAAAAGCTTTAAACAGATAATCAGATGAGGTGATAAAACTGCAAAAAAATCAAAGGATGAAATGAAGAAAATTCTGGCTGAATATGAGACTGTTCAAGAACAGATGTTTCAAAAAATAATAAAATTATTGGACAGAGCACTAGGGGAAACCCTGAGATTTTCTGCTGTACCAGAGAAGCTGGAAGGAACAGACTGTATTAATTTTATGAACGCACAAATAAGCAACTGGACTGGTATTCCACAGCAAGAGTTATTAATTGAAAGGGCACATCATGTGTATGCTCCAAACCTGGCTATGAGAAACCAACCTATATCTTTAATAGTAAAGATGTAATCTTACTGGCATAAGGAGGTGATTTTGACAAAATTGAGGGAAAAGGACAAAGTACTAAAAGTGGGAGACAGCAGAGTGTTTGTGGAGAATGATTACTCATTGCAGACCAGGCAGAAGAGGAGTAAATTTATTCCACTATTCATGGAATGTCAAGAAACAGGCATGAGATTCAAACTGATGCACCCAGCTATCTTCAAAATATTCTTCCCTGGAGGGACAAAATCATTTTTTGATGAAATA
Organism: Protopterus annectens; assembly: GCF_019279795.1. Classification (NCBI taxonomy): domain Eukaryota; kingdom Metazoa; phylum Chordata; order Ceratodontiformes; family Protopteridae; genus Protopterus; species Protopterus annectens. The sequence continues at coordinate 1,016,078,589 of NC_056732.1, read as the reverse complement.
AATGCTAAGAAGGAAATACAAAAGTTTGTCCAACAAAAAGTGAGCTGTGAAACAGAAGGAAATTCTGCTATTTGTTCGTTTGGTAATAGACTACAGAGAGATTGTGCCAGTGAAACCTTTTCCAATGTTTCAACGGAAAATACTTGAGAGATGGAAACAAGCACAAGATTTGACTAGAATAATTGAGAGTATGTTGGAAATGAAGCAGAGACAGGCTTAGTGAGATGGAGATGAAAAGGAATAAAACCAGTAACTCCTTTCATCTCTTTCTCCTTGTTCAGTTTTAAGAAATTTTGGCATTGCAATGTAAAAAGAAAAAGAAGACAAGTCTGGTTAAAAGAGGAGCATGACAAAAGAAAAAATAGTGTGCTTTCTGTCATTCTTACATAGAGAATGACTGTGCTAAGGCCCTTAGCTTCGTTTAGTAATAAGTTTAAACAGAAAGCAAGTAAATGAAAAAGAATATTGAATAAGACTTTTTTCTAGCAAATAAATATATGCTTAGTAGCAATTCTGTATCTGGTCCTCATGTCTCCAGGAGACAATTTAATAGAGAGAGAAAAGGCTTGGAGATAATGTTATCTGAAAGCATTCAAGTGTTTACGCAGCTGTGAGAGCTATATAGATAAAACAAAACCAGACAGCACTTAACTGAAGCACAGGTTGCACCATGCATCTTAGCATGGATAATCTTTCTTTTAGGTTAACTCAATTCTATGAGTGTGGCTGTGGCTGTCAGTTTGGAACATTTGTTCCTATTAGGAGGAAAAATATCAATATCTGATGGTATACATAGCTTTGTGTGTTATTATTAAGTTAATAGCTTTTAGTGGGGTTATTGGGGGGGTGTTTGTTTTTTGTTTGAGGGCTTTCAATAAAACAAAAAGTTTTGTGAGATGTGGCATAGAATAAAATGGATATGACAAGAAACTATATAAAAGATCAACCTGCCAAACAGTCTATGCATGTACCATAAAATATGGAACTAGCCATTCAACAAAAAAGCTGTTACACATAAAAGGTGGGAATAATAACTTTTTAATACAGTGATGCTTTCTGTAATGTCTTTAAATGTTGATGGTCTCAAAGATAAATACAAAAAGGAAAAAGTAGTGAACTATATTAGAAAATATAGAGTGCAAATAGCTATGCTACAGGAGACACACTTGGAAAGAACTGAGCATGTGAATTTGATAAAGAAATGTTTTCAGGATGGTTATTCAGTGGAATACTTGGGACAAAGGAAAAAAGGAATACTTATATTAATTGTAAGAGGAGTTTTCATAGTGATAGAAGAAGATACAAATATAATAATGGTAGATTTGTGGTACTAAGGGGCTACTGGCAAGGGAGGAGGATTACACTGGCATGTATTTATATTCCACCAAAAATTGTTACAATGGAGCTTAAGAAAATTCTGGGAGAAATAATCAGCTTTCAGCAAGGAATAGTACTTACAGGTGGAGACTGGAATTTGACTTGCAACAGTGAAGATGTGTCTGGGGAGCTAAAATGGAAAAATATAACAAAAGGAGGGTAGATTTTTTAAGAAATATATGAAAATATTTGGCAAGGAAGATGTGAATTCTGCACTAGGAATTCAGAGTGAATTTACATATTATTCCTGAAGATACAAAAACTGGGCTAGGCTAGATAGTTTACATTTCACAGGAACATGTGATTTAATTGAAGGTCTTGATATGGACCCAATAACTATTTCAGATGAAGTGCCAATAATAACTAAAATAAAAACACATTTAATGAAATAAAAATGAGACTGGTGCTTTCCCACCTATCTGTTGAAAAGAGAGAAATGTATGGAATGGGTTGTGGAAACCATTCATGAACTATTAGAGAAGATAGAAATTTCTTCTTAAAATATAGCTAGGGAGTGGGAAAAAAATTAAAGTGGAGTTTAAAAACAGGATGGAAATAAAAGAAAGGGAGATATGGTTAAGATGTAACAAGAATTATTTAGCATGACTGACAGATGTTAAAGTATTACAAAAAAAGGGAAATCCCACAGAACAAGAAGAGCAACTGCAGAATGCTAAACAGAAAGTAGGGGATTACCTTGATAATATGCATAGGTTTAGAGAGACTGCTGTTAAGCAACTTACAACTCTACAGCACAAAAACTTTTAGCAAGACTCAGGCAACAAAAAGTAGAAAGGGATATCACCAAGCTTAGGGAGCCTTTAACAAGGTAGATAACAAGAGATCATGTCGAAGTATTAGAAATATTTTGAAAAATTATATGAAAGTCTGTGTAATGCAAAGAAATACATAAATCAAGAAAAGTTACACATGGAAATGTTTATGGAAGAATTTCATATGCCACGGTTAGAGGTAGACAAGGTTCAATTACTAACAGGATAGGAGGAGATGAGATAAAAATGGTGATGTATAACCAACCTACAGGAAAGTCCCCAAAAACAGATGGTATTCCTATAGAAGTTTGGAAGATAGGAGGGAAAAATGATAAAGACATGGTAGGTTTGTTTAACAGTATTTTAAAAGGCGGAGAAGTACCAACATCTCAGAAGAAAGTGGTGGTACATGTAATACCTAGAGAGGGTAAAGATTCATCAGCTCCAGCTTCATACAGACCCATTTCAAAACTAAACCATGATTATAAAGTGTTTATGTCTATAATGGCTAAAAGAATGGCAAACATGATACCAAAAATAATATAGATCAATGTGTTTTTAAGACGGGAGGCAAACATTTGACATTAACTTAACACTGATGATCCAGAGGAAAGCAGAATGTAAGAAAATACTACTGTTGGTGGGTCTTGATGCAAAGAAAGCTAGCATTTGTATTCCCTGATAAAATTATAAGGTTGATTAGGAGAATATATGAGAGATCAGAGGCAAAAAATAATGAGGTTGGGTTTCCCTCTGATAATTTCTGTTCATGTAGAGGAACTAGGCAAGGGTGTCTTCTTTTCCCTTTGTTATTTGCATTATATTCAGAAGCACTGGCAAAGAAAATATGGGACTCAGAAATTCAAGGATATAATTGGTATGGTAGTCAAGAAAAGTTGGTTCTATTTACAGATGATATTACTTTATACCTGATAAAACCAGAAAAGGACATTACAGTGTTGTGGAACATTTTCAGATAGTTTCATATCTTTTTGGGATACAAATTAATGAAGCTAAAACAAAGGCAATAGCTGTAAATTATGTACCCACACACAAATTGATTAGCCATATCCATATTTATGGGGGCATGATAAAATGAAGTATTTAGGAGTATAGATTAAAAATTATTCTGGTGTGGCAGATAAGGATATGTTGGAAGAGACTAACAAAAGATAATACAAAGCCTGAGAAATTGGAAGCTCTGTTATACTGATGTGGATAGTAAGATGCAAGTAGTTAAAATGTTTTTAGTCCCTTTAATCTTGTACACAGGCCAAGCATATTTTACCAACCAGAAAAGAAGTTGTGGATAGCCATTAATAAAGAGTTGATGGATTTTATCTGGGCAGAGAAGACAGCAAGAGTCAAGTGGGATAAGCTTATTCTTCCAATAGAACAAGGTGGATTGGAATTACATGATTTGAAGGGGTATTTCAGAGTTACAAAGTAAGGCTCCTATACATAGCACATGCAGAAACCTATAATTCAAAGTGGAAAGTGATGACAATGAAATGGAGTGGGTGGCTCAAGAAACAAGGAGAGACTGGGATTTTGGATGCAGATCTTTAAGGAGAATAATAATAATCATACAGAATATTATATTCATAAAGTAGCAGAAAGCATTCTAACAACTAAGCCAAAATGGGAATGGAGACAGGAGATTCTGCAAATAGAAGTGACTGCAATTAGGGATAGAGACAACAGGCAAGAGGGGTCTGGAATTTATTGGAGAAAACTGGCAAAGGAACCAAGGTATTGGGACCAAATAACTAGAGAAGGAAAGGTAATAGAATGGGAAGAGGCCAAGAATTTATCTGAACTGCAGATTTGAGATTGCCTTTCCTATCAAAGATTGATATCAGAGTATAAGCAAAGAGAAATAAATAGGAGGGTCCTAAACTCAAGACCAGCAATGCTAGAGTTTTTAGTAGAATCTAGAAAAGAAGCTGCTGTTAAAAAAGGAATATTTAGTAAAGCATGTGAAAATTCCACAATAACTTTAAGAATCAATCAGAGAAGGTTAGAAAGGTTTTGAAAGAGAGAGTGGATAAGCAATTCACAAAGAAACAATGGTGGAATATATGTTTGTCTCTCAAATATGCAACAAAATTTAGAAGATTTGGGATTTTTGCCTGGAAATATTTACACAGATATTTTTATACTCCAAGAAGACTCCAGATAATTTTTCCTAAGGTAGACAGCAAATGTTGGAGGTGTGATGGGGAGGAAAGCGGTAACTGGGAACATATTTTCTGGGAGTGCAATGAGTTGGCAGATTTTAAAGATTCCCTGCAGACAACTCTATCAGAGATACTGGGTTAGCAAATTGGTGTAACTAGGGAAATTATTTTCTGAGCTATGATACAGAATCGGAATTGCCAAAATATAGAAAGGCCTTGCTTTGTCTAATTATGGTAGCTGCCAAAAAAGCAATTACTAGAAAATGGAAATCAGAGTCTAAACCAACTGTACTAGAAGTAGTGAATATAGTAACAGAGACAAGTGGACATGGATCTTTAGAAAAGGATAGGAGCAAATTACATAGGAAAAAATGGGAATTGTGTGAACAGAACATACAGGGGAGGAATGAGGTTTAAAAAAGGCAGAATTTGGATGAGCTATGTAATGTCTGACTGACAACGATTGGGTAGATTATAAGTGAGGTATAATGTTTGCAAATAAAATTATGTCGGTATGGTTTGTGATATAAAATTCTTGTAACTAAGATGCCAATATGGTTTATTTTCATTTATATAAACATATGATTGCCTATGTCATAAGTGATAATTTAATCAAGATGTTTCTTGTTTAAAAAAAATCACAGCTGTGTACATTTCCATGCAGACAAGCTGTCTGCAGGTGCAAGCAGTTAATCTTGATAATTCTGAGCATTCTTTGCTGAGGGAAATGCAATATTTAAAGGTACAATAGCAAGCAGTTTAGTGAAAAAATTAAGTTTGAAATTACGGGAATTGAGTAAAAGGTAACAACCTCCCTAGCAGCATTAATACTTTAATGCCGTTAATAGAAAAATGTACAATTTTGTTTAATTTAAATAACCAGTGCTTTTTTCCTTAAAGCTAAAAATTTGTGTTTTCTGAAAGCATACAAGCTGTTTTTCATATCTGGGTGGAGAAGAGAGATAAGAAAAAAACAAGTAGCAATTAGTGCATGTAGGAGCACAGGCCGTAGCATGTGCTTTAACATGGTTAACCTTAATTTTAGATTAGATAATGCCTGTAGGTGGAGCCATCAAGTTGGGTTACATTTAATTTTTTTAAGATGTACATAGTACATAGTTCTGTGTATTTTTTCAAGTTAATAGGGGATGGGGATGTTTTGTATTTAGTTTTTTGTTCGAGAGTTTTCATCAAAACAAAAAATCTTGAAAAATGTAACACAGGTTCAAATGGAAATGAGAAGGAAAAAAGAAGTTATGTCTTACCATAACTTTCCATCTGTGCTGTTGAACTTCATCCATTCATCACTGATGGGTTCGGTTCCAAGCCCTCGGAAATGAGTCAGCCGTATACCAACACTCGCGCCAGCCAAAAACTCTCAAGCTAAGTTTTTACCCATAATCCCCTTCTCCCTGTTATCTCAGATTGAGTTTGCCATAACAAGTAAAGCAGAGGCTTCGAGCAAAAACTTTTAGTTATGTACTCACCATAACTTCAGATGTTTAGGATCCATCTCGCCTACATTCTGACTGATGGGTTCGGAGCCGATCCTCGGCTCCGACTCGGCACGCTTATGCCAAAGAGCGAAGTCTCTTATTGGCTGAGCTTACTATATCCCAGGATGCACCACTACCAGTCCCCCAGATCTAGTTTGTCCGCATACATGCACACACGCATGCACTGTTTATATAACATCGACAGATGATACAAGATAAAAACAGTAGAACTCAAACCGTTCAATCTCTTCTGATCTCCAAGGCAGGGGAAGGAGGGTGGGTATTAGGAATGTAGGCGAGATGGATCCCAAACATCTGAAGTTATGGTGAGTACATAACTAAAAGATGTTATGTGATCCTATCTCGCCTACATTCTGACTGATGGGACAGCGTCCTAGCACCTAAATCCTGGGTGGCTCACTGGAAAACACTCCTGAGTACCGTGGAACCAAATGATGCTCGCCCTTTAGATGCCACATCCAATTTATAGTGGGAAATGAAAGTGTGCGGTTGGACCAAGTAGCCGCAGCACAAATCTCAGAAATAGCGAGCTTGGAATGAAATGCAATAGAGGTAGCCATAGCTCTAGTAGAGTGAGCTTTGACAGATGTTGTAAGTTGCTTATTTGAAGAGGAATAAGCCTGAGTTATGCAATCTCTAATCCATTTGGCAATAGTAGCTTTAGTGATGGTTTTACCCAGTTTATTATCTGAAAAGGACACAAACAATTGATCTGTTTTTCGAATTTGTTGAGTCCTGTCTAGATAGAAGCGCAACTGCCTGTGAACATCCAATGTATGCAAGGTGTATTCCGCTTTGTTTGAAAATTTTGGAAAGAAAACTGGTAGCTCTAGAGATTGTTGGAGACAGAGATTAGAACAAACTTTTGGAACAAAAGATGGATTAGGCCTAAGTGATACTCTATCCTTGTGAAAAATCAAGTACGGTGGTTTGATAGATAGGGCTTGAAGTTCTGAAACTCTTCTTGCAGAGGTAATTGCAATTAAGAAGGCAGTTTTCCAAGACAGATATTTCAACTCACATGTAGCAGCCGGTTCAAAAGGGGAAGATGTTAAGGCACGGTACCAAATCAAGATCCCACGGAGGCGCAGGATGAAAAACTGGGGTCTTAAAAGCACAGCACCTTTCATGAAAGTTTTACATAATCTGCTGCTCATCAACGGTGGGTCTATGGATTCGTGAAATTTGGAGATAGCTGCTAGTTGGACTTTAATAGTAGAGACTGAAGATCCTTGATTAAACAAGGATGTTAAAAATTTCAAGACCTCTGGTATCGGGGCAGTAATAGGGTCTAAGCCTCTGAGTTGAGCCCAGATAGCAAACCTCTTCCACTTACTGAGATACAATTTCTTAGTGGTGGGTTTGTGGGCTGAAGATAAAATGTGAATAACTTCCGGGTCCAAGGTGTGATTTCTAACTAAAGTCGGAAGTGGAGGAGCCAAGCTGTTAATTTCAAAGTGTGAAGGGACTGGTGCTGTTGTCCCGACTGATGAACCAGTAGGTCCGGAGTTAGATCCAAAAACCAAGGACCGTCCAGAGTATATTTCTGTAGGTAGGGGAACCATACTTGACGAGGCCAGTACGGAGCAATTAGAATCATTGTGGATCCCAATTGGGAAGCTTTCTGAATGACTTTGGGGAGGAGTGGAACTGGAGGGAAAGCATAAAGCAGTCCTGTTGGCCAAGGTTGGACTAGAGCATCCGTAGCTGCCTCCCCTTGACGCGGGGTCAAGGAAAAGAACCTTTTGCACTTCGTGTTTTGTGGTGTTGCAAACAGGTCGCAGCACGGAATCCCCCATCTTTTGAAAATCTGAGCTGCTACTGTTTCGTTCAGGGACCACTCATGAGGAGAGAGAATAGTCCTGCTCAGTCTGTCTGCCCATACATTGGATTTTCCTGGAATGTGGGTTGCTACCAGGAAGCGGTTGGTAGCCACTGCCCATTCCCACACCCTCATGGCCTCTCTGCAAAGGGGGTAAGATCTGGTCCCTCCTTGTTTGTTTAGATACCAGACCACCGACATGTTGTCTGTGTGGATAGCGATAATGCCTTGAGGGAGAAACTTGTGGAGGGCTTGTAGGGACAGAAGTACAGCCCTCATTTCCAACACATTGATATGGAGAAATGTTTCGCTTGGAAGCCAAGAACCCTGAACTGACCTGCCCAGACAATGCCCCCCCCCACCCCATCTGGGAGGCATCCGTTGTCAAGGTGGCCACCGGAGGGGGTATAACAAAAGGTCTTCCCTGATTCAGATTGGATGGCAGAAGCCACCAGCGGAGGTCCCGTTTGCACGTTTCTGTAATCAGTATGTGATGATTGAGGGGGAGATCCTGAAAAGACCATTGTGTCGATAACAGCCACTGAAGAATCCTCATGTGCAATCTTGCCAGAGGAACTAGGAGAACCGTGGCAGACATTGAACCTAAAAGTTGCAGGACCATCCTGGCTGGGGCTTTGGATCTTAGAAGCAGGGCTCGGACTTGACCTTGTAATGTTTGTATCCTTTTGGTAGGAAGGAAGATTCACATTAATTTTGAGTCTATCTCTGCTCCTATGAATCTTATGCACTGAGAAGGCAGCAAGACAGACTTTGACCAGTTGAATGTAATTCCCAGGAAGCACCCAGGAGATGGTGGCTTGTAGGTTCTCTAGTAGTAGATGCCTGGTGGTGGCAGTCAGGAGCCAGTCGTCCAGATAGGGAAACACTTGGAATCCGAGACTCCTCAGGTGAGCAGTCACTACTGCCAAACACTTGGTGAACACCCTGGGGGCTGTGGTGAGACCAAAGGGCAGTGCACAAAATTGGAAATGACTGTCTCCCAGGCTGAAGCGCAGATACCTCCTGGACGCCTGATGTATCGGTATGTGATAATAGGCGTCCTTGAGATCTATGGAGCACATCCAAACATCTTTCTCCAACAATGGGAGAATGGATTGTAAAGTGACCATTCGAATTTGGACTTCATGACGGACTGGTTTAGTTTGCTGAGATCCAAAATGGGTCTCAGGTCCCCTGTCTTTTGGCACTAAAAGAACCTTGAGTAATTTCCGGATCCGATCTGGTCTGTGGGGACCGTTGGATGACTCCTTTTCTAGCAGCTTTGAAGCTTCTACGGCTGCAATTTCCCTTTGACTGGGTGGTGGGTCCGGGATTTTTTTGGACGGTGGGGGTGAGTGTGTGAAGGGAATGGTGTAACCTCCGGCAATAATCCGAAGCACCCATCTGTCCTGAGTAATAGACTCTCAGGCTTTTAGGTGCTTGGCAAAACGGCACCCGACTGGCTCCGGAGCAGCACAGCCGGGCAATCTCTCATGGAGTGTGGGAGGCTGAAGAGCCACGAAAGGACTCGCGGTCTCCAGTGTTGCGGGGGCCTCTGCCGCCTCTGGGACGGTGTCTCCCAGAAAAATTTCCCCGTCCTCTGCCTCTAGAAGGGGAATCTTCCTGCTGTTGAGGAAAGAATTTCTGTGATTTATGAACCACATCTTCCCTCCTCTTTAGCCTTGGGATAAGGCCGAAAGGGAGTGGAATAACGTCCTACGGCAGATAAAGTCTTTCCCTCTTGCCCACAGCGGGTAAGAGTGTCTTTTACTTTGGGTCCAAACAAAGAGGACCCATCAAAGGGAGCGTCGGCAAAGGAAGACTTGAAGGCCTCCGCAAAATGACATTAAACGGAGCCAGGCTTGTCTCCGTGAGCCACGCCTGTGCCTGCCGCTTGCCCCCTTCGGCCGCATATGAAATGAGCCTCATGGACGAAGTTAGAAATCGAGGTGAGGATAGCCAACTGAGAGCTAACCGGCTGGGCTAGCTGCTCAGGTAGGTTACCTGAGAGGGAGTCTGAGAGCTCCTTGACCAGATCCCTCTGTAGTCTGGTGAAATGTGCCAAATAATTCAGGGACCTCAGAGTAAAGGCCGCTGAAGTCAGGGTGCGCCTGCATCGGTCCATGCTCCTAGACTCCTTATTAGGAGGATGGACGGACGCTGAAGCCTCTGCCACGTCCTGCTGGGTAGCAGATGCCACCACCATGGCATCTACAGCCACGCCTTTCGTTAAGAACTCCTTCTCGAGTGGGGCAGACAAAAATTTGTTAGGGCGAGAAGGCACTGGTTCCACAGTATCTGGATGTTCCCACGCCCTCCGACAAACCAAATCCAGGAGCTCGTCGAAGGGCGGAGACACCCAGGAGGCGGAGGGCTGAGCCCCGAAGGCCTTGAGGAACACCGACTCATCAGCGGAGGGGGGTTTGGAATTCCAGCCGCCTCGTTGCTTAAGGATCTCTAGAATGTCTGCAAATGAGACATCATCCGAGGACGACTTAGGGGACCCCTCCGCATCATCAAGATCAGTGTCCGATGTAAGAGACTCATCGGGGGAGTCCACGTGCTTCCTCTTGCACGATCTCTTCCTTGGGGGCTCCTCCGAAGACAACTCCGAAAGACCCTCAGGAGGAGGGGAACCCCCAGTGGGGGTAACCTCAGGCCCTGGGGCTCCGCTGCCTAGAGACAGGGGAACTGCCAAAGACCCAGTCTCCATGCCCAGGGAAGGTGCCGGTAAAGCCGCAGAGATGGCAAAAGAAGACTTGGCCAAGGCACTCCTCATAGCTCTGAAAGCCGGACCCCCAGAATCCTGGGAGGGTCCGGTCCCCGGAGCCATGATAGCAGACGGAAGTCCCGCGGCCGAAGCACCGAGAGGGAGGCTCGGAAACCGACAGCATTGGTCCCGAAACGTCACCCCCGGGTCCGGCCGAAGAAGTCCGTGTGCTAAACTCGGACCCGAAGGCCGGGGTTGGAGTAAGGGTCGGAGCCGACCCTAGGATCTCTACTGGCTCCATCAGCACCTGCTCCGACGGAGCCAAAGCGGTCGGAGGAGGAATGGCAATGGAGTGGGCTATCGGCTCCGAAGCCAATTGGGTCGGAGCCGAAACAAATTTCTGAAAGACTGGGGACTGGAACAGTCTTTGGAGCACCCTGTCTATGTCCGAATCTGACATCCTTGATGACCTGGAAGAGACCGAATGGGTCCGAGTAGGCCTCTCCAATGGCTCCAAGGGACTAGGGACCGCCCGAATCGACTGTACAATTATCGGCGCCGAAGGAATGTCCAAACCAATTTCCATCAGTGCCAAAGAGGGCTTCGGCGCCGAGGAGGAAGTGTCTGAGCGGACAACCTTCATCGGCTCCGAGATCAGTGGAGCCGATGAAGATGACCCGCCTCGATGCCCCAGACGATGGCTCAACCCAGAGGAGTCGAGGCTGGAGGCATCGAGGCAGACTGTTCGCCTCGGCTCAAGTCCGTGGAGCCGAAGGAGAAGCCTGCCTATGTTTTTGGCGGTCGGTTCCGACGGACTGGTCGGAGCCGACGCCTTTCTTTTTAGCAGGAGAAGGAGAGGAAGCTAATGCCTCTTCAAATGAGGGTTTAATAAGGCCTTTTAATATAAGTTTATTTTTCCTCTCTTGGAGGACCCTCGAGGAAAACGCGTGACACACACTACAGGACTCCTGCAAATGTTTGGCGCCCAAACAGTACACACAGAGAGAGTGGTCGTCTGTGATCGACATCTTGAAACTGCACTTAGTGCACTTTTTAAATCCTGAAGGCCTAGGAGCCTGTGACATAATGGCAACCAAATTAGTGTAACTTAGCCAAAACCAAACACACTAACAATGACAGAAAAAAATTTCTTCTCTTTCTGCTTCTTCTTTTTTTTTTTTTTTTTTTAAAACAAGAATAACCAAAGGGGTGAACAGCCCCTAAATAAAAAGGGACTAAAAAAGTAACGGACTGACAGGGGAAGGCCCTTAAACTCAAAGGGAACCTCTGATCAGAACAAACGCATTCACTACACAAAAAACTTTACAGAAATGCTCACTCAAACACAAAAACCCAAGATAGCTGTTAAAACAGCTTTTTGTTGAAGATTTAGAAAATTCCTGACAGGAAAGTAAGTGAAAAAAGCACTACTTAGGTCAGCCAGCTCGAGACCACGTCTTAGCTTGTTAGCGGCAAACGAGATCTGGGGGACTGGTAGTGGTGCATCCTGGGATATAGTAAGCTCAGCCAATAAGAGACTTCGCTCTTTGGCATAAGCGTGCCGAGTCGGAGCCGAGGATCGGCTCCGAACCCATCAGTCAGAATGTAGGCGAGATAGGATCACATAACATCCTTAGTTCAGGAAATGGGCCCAAATATCCCCCAGGAGCCTCTAGGAGGGGGAAGGAGGGTGGGACGTGATGAATGGATGAAGATCAACAACACATATGAAATGCTATGGTAAGACATAACTTCATTATCTGATGTTGCAAATTTTCATTCCATTCATCACTGATGGGACAGAGTCCCCAGCTACCTTATGTCCATGGGTGGCCCTAAGGAAGAATATTCCTGAGCACCATTGAACCAAAGGACACCCTTCCCTTAGAGACCAGATCCAACTTGTAATGAGTGATAAAGGTATGGGGGGAAGCCCACGTAGCTGCTGCACAGATGTCGTCCATTGAAGCTCTTGAGTGGAATGCCACAGAAGTTGCCATTGATCTAGTGGAGTGACCCTGATGTTTGACGGGACAGACTTCTTTTCTAGGTTATAAATGAAAGTTATACAGTCTCTGAGCCATTTGGCTAGAGTCACTTTAGAGACTGACTTTCCCATTTTTGAATCATAAAAAGAAATAAATAATTGGTCTGATTTCCTGAAAGTTTTTGTTCTGTCTAAAGCCTCAACTGTCTGTGAACATCAGAGAAGCGTCCGTGGTCACAATTGTGCTGGGCTGAGGGGGATGAAAAGGTCGGCTCCAAAGTGCTGTGTCTGGCTTCATCCAAGAAAGATCCAGTTTGCACCAATCTGTAATACGAATCTGGGAAGACAATGGTTGTTGATTCATATACCATTGGGTCAACAGAAGCCAGTGTAAGAGTCTTATGTGAAATTTTGCTACGGGTACTATAGATATAGATGCTGCCATTGACCATAGTAACTGCAGTCGAGCTAAGACCAAGTCGTGACAGAGTATCACTCGGAGCTGTATCCTTAGTCTTTGAAGCCTGCGATCTGGGAGAGAAATCAAGCAAGAGTGGGTATTGAATGCTACCCCTACAAACTCCAGGGTCTGGGCTGGAGTTAGATTGGACTTTTCCCAGTTTATGGATATTCCCAGGCGATGCACCAAAGAGAGGGTGTAGTGCAAGGCTGTTACCAGTAGATGCTTGGTGGGAGCTGTGAGGAGCCAATCATCCAGATATGGAAACATCCAGAATCCTAGCAGTCTCAAGTGAGCTGTCACTGCTGCCATGCATTTGGTGAACACTCTGGGGGCTGTAGAGTGTCCGAAGGGCACGGCATGGAATTGGTAATGATTGGCTCCCAGCTGGAAGTGAAGGAACCTTCTGGAGTGTTTGTCCATCTGGATGCAGTAATATGCATCCCGAAGGTCTATTGAGCACATCCAATCGCCTTCCTCCAGAAAGGGGAGAATGGACAGAACTGTGACCATCCGGAATTTTGTCTGGCTGATGAACTTGTTTAAACAGCTGAGGTTCAAAATTAGCCTCCAGTCCCCTGTCTTTTTTGGCACCAAAAAGAACCTTGAGTAAAATCCGGATCCTATCTGTTTTGGTGGGACTTTCTGGATGACCCTTTTTAAGTACAGCTGTTCTATTTGTAGAGCTGCTTCTTCCCTTAGGCTGGGTGGAACGTCTGGGATTCGCTTTGGAGGTTTTGGGTTAGAGTCGGATGGGATTTGGTAACATCTGGATATTATCTTCTGCACCCAAGTGTTGGTGGTAATAGATAGCCAGGCACTGGGGTGCAGAGAAAGGTGTCCTCCGACTGCTTCCAGAGGAAAGCAATCGGGGCCGCTCTTCAGGAGTGCTGATAGGGCTGTCCAGAGAAGGAGTGTCTGGAACCCTGATTACGCGGACCCCCTCTGCCTCTGTAGAGGCATCTTCCAGGAGAGTTGCCCACTCTGCCTCTGGGGTTAAACTCGCCACATGTGTCATAAAAATAACCCTGAGACTTTTTGTGCCACAATTTCTCACTTCTCTGGTTCCTAGAAAAAGGACGCTGAGGAGTGGAGAAACATACACCAAACCCATACAGGGTATTACCATCCTGCTCACACCTGGCCAGCATGTCCTTCACTTTGGGGCCAAACAGAGAAGACGCTTCCACTGGAGCGTTAAGAAAGGAAGACTTAAAAGAATCCGCAAAGTCACGCAGGTGCATCCAGGCATGACGTCTCATAACTACACCTGAACCCACAGCTCTAGCCGCCCCTTCGGTTGCATGTGAACTCAACCTCATGGACAAATTAGAAATCGATTCCAGGGTCACTAGTTATGAGGCTACCTTGTCAGTAACCTCATCAGACACCTTTCCTAACAGAGTACTAGAGAGTTCGGAGATGAGGTCTCTCTAGAGTCTGGTGAAATATGCCAGGTAGTTCAAAGACTGAATAGCAAAGGTTGATGAAGTAAAAACTCGCTTCCCCAGTCTGTCCACTGCTTGGGACTCCCTGTTAGGTGGATGAACAGTGTGGCTCTCCTCAGCGAGCTCTTTCTTGGTAGCTGTCTCCACCACCATAGCATCTACTGGTAGACCTTTTGACCACTGAGGATGTTCTTCAGGAGGAGATAGGATCTTGTCTGGTCTCAGGGATTGCTTAAACCCTGTCAGGGTTCTTCCACGTGTGCTGCACCACAAGCTGAATCAACTCATCTGCAAGTGGGGTCACTCAGGAGGTAGATGGTTGAGCACGAAAGGCCTGCAGGAAAACGGATTCCTCAGAGGAAGGGTTTTTGGGCTTCCAATCACCCCTTTGTTTCAAGATCTCCAGGACGTCTCTGAAGGAGACATCTTCAGGGAGTGATCGTGGGGACCCTTCCCCATCATCGTAATCCATATTCTCAGTGAGGGACTCCTCAGGGGAGTCCACATGCTTCCTCTTGCATGATTTCTTCCTAAGAACCTTCTCAGTGGGAGCTACTGAAAAGGACCCGGAAGAAAGAGCACCCTGCAACAGGGTCTCCTGTGGCTCCCGTGCTCGATCCGGGATGGTAGCCTGTGACAGCTGCAACACACGGGGAGGACATGGGGATTCCGATGCTGAAGGCTTGCTCACAGAGGCAAAAGCCCTCTCCATTGCCTGGAAAGGAGGGCCGCCCAAAGAGGGATGGGAGCCCGGAACTGAGAAAGACAACCTCAGAACCAGGGTCACACCCTGCTCCCAGGAACGGAGCCTCAAGCTGGATAGATACCAACAGGGTTCCTGGAGCCATGGATGGCACCATAGAAAAGGCCAGCGCCAAACTCAGAACCGAAGAGCCTGCAGCCCAATCCCGGGCCTGAGGAAGACCCGGTTCCAATGGAACTGAAGGCCAAAGGGTCAGCTCTGGGGCCGAAGTGAGGTCCACTATTGGCACCGAAGCCAAAGGTGCAGAGAGAGGTGTCGGTGCCGAGGACTTAGGAAACTGCAAGGAGGATGAAGGAGGAGAGTAAGATGGAGTCTGTGAAGCAGAAAACCCAAGTCCTGGAAGGGATTGAGGTTTAGAATCAGAAGGAATCCCCCTGGCTGTCAGCAGCTGGTCCACAAGGCGCACCACATTGAGTTCGGAGAGGCTCCTGGTGGATCTAGTGGATATCCCTGAAGGGGACTCTGGACACTAAAAAGGGACTATAAGCCTGTCCCAAGAAGGGGTCCACAGACAGGGAATATTGGGTCCGTGCCTGTATGTCTAATGGCACCACCGTCTCCATTTTTGAGATGAATAGGAGCAGCAATGTCAATCTGAGTTATCGGAGCCGTGGAAGGGCTCGGATTTGTAATCCGGGTCGAAGTCAAAATTTTTGCATCAGTCACATTCGGTGCCATAGACATTGTCGGTGCCGAGGGGGTCGGCGTTGACTCTCCAGATTATAGATGGTACCAAAGATGGTGCTGTAGGCGAAGACTTTTGCTCCAGTGCAGAAAGCTTTGGAATTTTTGGTTTTGGCAGTCTTTCCTTCTCACCAGAGGATGAAGAGGGAACCGAATGTGGCCTCTTTTTCTCCTTTCTAGGAGGGGAGAACCCTCCGACATGGAGAGAGCTTCTGAGAAGGGCGATCTGAAAAGTCCCTTCAAAATCAATTTATGTTTATGCTCACTGAGGGCATGAGAGCAAAGCCCAGGACAGAAGGAGCAAGGGGGCTGTACCGAGAGATGAGGCACCCCCAAACAGTAAACACAATCATCATGAAGGTCACTATTAGACATTTTCCTCCCACACTTCATGCATTGTCTGAAGTGCCCTTTTTATCAGACATGTTAACACCAACAAATCAGCAAATACACAATGAGAAACCAACAGATTACCACAACTAGGCACACAACTATAGCTAGCTAGAGGACGAGAGAGAGAATACCAATGATGGTATAAAGGAATTACCACAGCAGGTAGAGAGAAGGACAGTACCAGTGATGGTACGAAGATTACCAACAAGTAGTTGACAGGAAAGTATGGGGAAAAAAAACTAGAGATACACAGGTACAGGAAGTAACACACTATCTACAAACACACTAAACGATTTAGAGATAATCAGCAATATCAAGTTATCAGAATATTCCAAAAATATCAAAGACTTAGCTGAGTTGAGAGCTGGCTTGAAAGCAGCTTTACAGCAACATGGCAAACGAGATCTAGGGTAACAGGGAGAAGGGGATTATGAGTAAAATCTTAGCCTGAGAGTGTTTGGCTGGTGCGAGCTTTGGTATAAGGCCGACTCGGTTCCAAGGGCTCGGAACCGAACCCATCAGTGATGAATGTAATGAAGATTAGCAACATCAGATTAACAGTTACATACTCACCATAATTATGCATCTGTGTTGTCCATTTTCATTCTTTCTCAACTGATGGGTCTTGGATCCATCCTCAGATCTGGCTTGGCCACATTTATTTAGACTCTCGGATCTGACTCTGGAGCTCTTCCCTTTACCAGTAACACCTCAGAGCCCTGCAATACCTCAGATCAAGTTTTGTTGCCTCATAAAACAGAAAGACTAACCATAGCCCATATAAAGGGGAAGATGAGGGCTCAAACAGAAACTGTGGCTCCAATGTCACTATCAGGTCACTCCAGATGAAAGGTCGGGGGAAGAAAGGGGGGTTGAGGAAGAATACAAATGGACAACATAAATGCATAGTTATGGTGAGCACATAACTTTTATATCTGATGTTGTCACTTTCAGTCATTCCTCAACTGATGGGACAAAGCCCCAGCTACAAAAACCTTGGGTGGCCCTCATGGAAAGATATTACAGAGTACTGCAGCACCAAAGGCAGCTCTGCTTCTGGAGATCAAATCTAACTTGTAATAAGCAATAAAAGTATGAGCAATGGATCAAGTGGCTGCAGCACTAATATCATCAGTAGAGGTGCTGGACCAAAAAGCTCATGAAGTAGCCGTGGATCTAGTGGAGTGAGCTTTTGGAAGTCTGGCAAAGACAGCCGTCAGTGACTGGAGACAAACGATATGCAATCTGTTAACCACTTTGCTAAGGTAACTTTAGAAACTGTTTTTCTAAACCTGTTGGAGGCAAAGGAGATGAGCAACTGATCTGTTTTTTCTAAAATCCTTTGTCCTATGCAGAAAAATTGAGCTGTCAATGCACAGATAAAAGACAGAGCATGTAGTCACCTTTGTTAGAAAAATTTAGAAAGAAAACAGGCAAATTGATAACTCAAGTGATGGTCATCTCTGAGGCTACTTTGAGCAGAAAGGAAGGATTAGTACATAATGTGACTATTTTCATGAAAAACCAAGAAAGGGGATTTTGAGGAGAGTGTTTGGAGTTCAGAAACTCACCTTGCTGAAGTAATGGCCACTAGAAGAAACATTTTCAAAGAAGGAAAGAAACTTGATAGCAGACTTAGCTGAAGGCTCGAAATGGGAGAACTGAAACCCTTCAGTAACATCAAAAGATACCAGGATGGAGTGAGGTCTTTCCTTGGAGGCCTAAACAAAAAAGTACCTTTAAGGAATGCACAGTTTAAAAGAAACTAGTGGCTAAGTATCATCTCCTGTATGATAATTCGAAATGGCTGTTAACTAAACTTTGATAGTGGAAAAATTAGCCCTGTCTTGAAAAAGTGAAGCAAGGAGATCTAGGACAGCAGGAATAGGTGCAGGAAAAGGGTCCAAGACTCTCTGATTGGTCCAATAAGAAAACCTTTTCCATTTACTCTTGTGAATTTTTCTAGTAAAGTCTTTTTGGGAAGATAGCAGTATCTGGAGGACAAGGGAGGAACATGTGGGCTGTCTAACCATTAAAGGAATTTGAGAAACCATGCAGTCAACTTGAGGCCTACAATTTCCAGATGTGTCATTCCCAATGGATGAGAAATTAGATCAAGGCTACATTCCAAAATCCAGGGTGGACGCAGAAGATGAGACCAAAGGAAGGGAAACCACATTTGATGAGGCCAAAAAGAGGTAATCAGGATAACCATGCTCTTCAACCAAAGTGTTTTCTGAAGAAATGTTGGGAGTAGATGTAAGGAGGAGTAAGTATACAAAAGACCGGAAGGCCAAACATGGGCTAGAGCATCTCTTGGTGATTCTCCTTGGGGTGGGATCAGGGCAAACAACCTGTTGCACTTGTTGCGGGGACAGGTGAATAGATCGCAGCAAGGTTGACCACATTGACAAAAAATATTCTCTACCAATTGGTTGAGAGACCAATCATGAGGCATCATAACGGAGCTGCTAGGTTTGTCTGCTACCACATTGGATTTCCCCGGGATGTGCATTGCCGTAAGAAAACAGCTGGAGGAGATTGTCTGCTGTCACAATCTCACTGCCTCTTGACAAAGGTGATAGGACTGGGTTACCCCCTGTTTGTTGATATACCAAACTACTGACACGTCATCTGCTTGGACAGCAATTAACCCCAGAGGAAGGGAGTCCTGAAAGGCCTGCAATGCTAGGAGGACCACCCTCATATCCAGGCCAATGATATGCAGATTAGTCTTTTATGGGGACTACATGCCTTGGACAATCTCTCCCAGGAAATGCCCTCCCATCCCAATAGGGAGGTGTCCAAGGTCACCATGGCTACCGGAGTGGAAGCACAAAGGGGCATCCCTGACAAGCTCTTTTGCACTGTACCCACCAAAGAAGGGAAGTCTTGGAAACCCAATAAAGTTTTATCAGAAAGGACAGAGGCTGAAGAAGAATTGACCATTGAACTGCTAGAGTCACTGAAGGATATGCGCATGGAACAAAGCCAAAAGGACCAAGGTAATAGTAGCTACCACTGATCCTAAAGCCTGAAGAACCAGCTTTGTTGGGGTAGAAAGTTGTGAGAGAATGTGTCTCACCTGCAGTCTTATGGACTGTACTCTGTTTGATGGAAGAAAGGCCAAATGACTGGTGCTGTCCAGGCGAGCTCCTAGAAACTGCACGACTTGAACAGGTTGCAGACGGGACTCTGCATAACTGACTGTTATTCCTAAAGACTGACATAATTGGAGTAAGTAGTTCCTGGCCTTCTCAAGGAGATGTCTGGTTCTGGCAGTGAGAAGCCAGTCATGTAGATAAAGAAACACTCTGAATCTGAGCAATCTCAGGTGAGCTGTTACCATTACCATACTCTTGGTGAACACCCTAGGGGCTGTAGTGAGACCAAAGAGCAGGGCTCTGAAATAGTAATGACTGGCCCCCAGCTGAAAGTGCAGATACGCCCGGGAGTATCTGTTCATTTTGATGTGATTGCATGCATCCTGGAGATCAACGGAGCCCATCCAATCACAGTCTGTAAAAAAGATAGAATGGTCTGAACTGTGACCATTTGGAACTTGGAGTTCTTTACAAACTGACTGAGATTGATGAGGTCCAGAATGGGTCTCAGGTTCCCTGTTTTCTTTGGCATTAAAAAGAACCTTGAGTAAGTTCCGAATGGGTGGAACATCTTGCAGCCTTTTCCATTTGGTTGGTGGGATTTTCAAAAAAGGGAGTGAAACAGCCTCTGGAAATAATTGTTTGCATCCAAGTCTCATTTGTGTGTGATGTCCAGGCCTCTGGATGCAGTGCTAAGCACTCCCCAACTGCTTCCAGGGTAGAGATGTCGAGCAACCCTTCAGGAGTGCTGAAAGAATTTATCTGAGAAAGAATCTCGAAAACCCCTGGTTTTGTGGACTACCTCTGCCATTAGGACAGCATCTTCCATTGGAACTTTCCCCTCTGCATGTGGGGGAATTTGCCCCTCATGAGTCCTGGAAAGGACCTTGTGATTTTCAAAACCACATTTTTTTACATCTGTGTTGATTCCTGGAAAATGATTTCTGTGGGGTAGAAAAACATATTCCCACAGCAGACAAGGTCTTCCCGTCTTGGTCACTATGGGACAATGTTTCTTTCACTGGTGGGCCAAACAAGTAAGATCCATCAAAGGAAGCAATGACGAAAGGAGACTTTAGGGTTCCGCAAAATAGCATAAGTATATCCAAGCATGTCTCATGACAACTATGCCTGAACCCGCCACCCGTGAGGAACATTCCACAGCATGAGAGATTAACCTCATGGACATGTTGGAAATAGACTGAAGGTTGGACAGCTGCGAAGATAGCTGTTTGCTCTCCTCCAATAACATGGACCCAGGAAAAGATTTAGAGTTCTTTTATCAAATCCGTCTGTAATCTGGTGAAATGTGCCAAATAATTGAGCAACCATAGAACAAAGGTTGCTGAGGAGAAACATGTTTTCCAAATACATCCATCCACCCTGGACTCTCTGTTTGGAGAGTGAACAGCAGAGCTCTGTTCTGCTTGTTCTTTCTTAGTGGTCACCGCCAGAACCATGGCATCCACAGGAACTCCCTTCCAGCAATGAGGCCTGTCTTTGGGTGAAGCAAGAAATTTGTCAAGGCAATGAAGGATGGGCTCCATGATATCTAGTTCCTTCCATGCCCGGTGAGACACAAGTTCTATGAAGTCATCTGCCAGAGGGTAGCCTAAGACATAGATGGGTTGGGTCAAAAGGCTTCCAGGAACACTGATTCCTCCTAAGAAGGGGGATCAGTAGGCCATCCACCTTTCTGGCTAAGGATCTCTAGAATGTCTCTAAAGGAGCATCTTCTGGTGGAGACCTTGGGTACCCTTCCCCTTCATCAAAGTCATTGTCTTTGGTTAAAGATTCCTGAGAGGAATCTATGTGCCTCATTTTGTATGACTTCTTCTGGGGGACCTTGTCAGTGGGATGATCTGGAGAGGTATTGGAAGTGTGGGGAAGTTCCTACAGGAGAACTGCCTGGAAGCTCAAATGGGTGAGGTGTCCCTGCAGGATAGGCTGACAAGGCTCAGAACTCAGATCCGAAAGAGGTACAGAGTAGGAGTACACTGGCCTCTTGGGTGAGAAAAAGCCCTCTCCACCACCTCAAATTCAGAAAGACTGGGAGAAGCCATTGCTGGTCTAACCGGAGAAGAAACTTCAGGCACTGCACAGCCCTGACTCTGCCTGTGCTCCTGCTGCGAGGAAGGAGTCATACCCAAGCTATCCAGCACCAAGGCACCAAGGGAAGAGATGGCTCCAAAAACCTCAGAGTCAAACCTATCCCCCAGGAACCAGTGCCAAAGCTTCAGCTGTGAGATTTGTCCTGTGTAAGGGGGATCAGCCCCGAATGAGTCAGAGACAAAGTTGAGTCGAAGACCTAGCTGTCTTTGGATCCGATGCATCAACTCTCATAATTCTCAGATCCAAGGGCTCTGAAATCATTGGATGGATTGAAGAAAGAGAAACAATGCGATGAAAAACAGGTTAGAGGCTCACGGATCTGAGATGAGAGATGGAGATGGTAATACCCCCATCTGAGTCTGTGCCTTGAGGAACTTCTGCATTATCCTAGCCACATCTGCTTTGGACAGACTCTGGGAGGACCTGATAGAGGATGATGTGGAAGGGGGACATGACATTCTCTTGGGAGTCTACTGTAAAAAGGATGATCAGAGCCATGGGGAAATAGGCTCTGGTGAAAAGCAAGGTCTTCGACTCCTAGGAGATTTCAGGGTCCCTGATGTCAGATCCGAAGATGTAAGATCCGATCTTTTTACTAATTTAGCTGGTGGCTCTGAGACTGGAGCAAGTTTCATATAATGGGCAGGAGACCGTGTTCTGTGCTCCCTGGACTCCGTGGTGGACTTTTGTTTCTTAGAAGGGGTTTGAGCCCTGAAACAGATGAAGGCAGAAAACCTTTTAGAACTAGTTTACTGTGGTGATTGCTTAAGGCCTGAGAACTGAAACCTGCACAAATCAGACAGGAGGTTTCAAGGTGTGCTGCTCCTAAATAATACATGCACTCCCTGTTGGCATCAGAAATGGGTAATTTATGCTTCCAGAAAGTTCAGTTTTTAAAACCTGTTGGCTTTTTAGCCATATTAACAAAAAGAAATATGAGAAAGTCAGAAAGAAAAAAGGAAAGATTTTTATTTTATTTTTTTTATAGAAAATATATCAGAAATGCCCTAAGAATGAGTAGAAAACTTTAAGAAAAGAAGAGAAAGGAGAATTACCAACATTGTTAAAAACAGTACCCTGAGGAAAAAAGGGTAGGAAAAGTTTAAAGCCTAATGGAGAATAATCCGATAATTAAACAAAAAGGGAGGAAGGGTGAAATATAGAGAAGAAATATAAGAAGAAATATAAATATTTTCTATTTTAACTCACAAATACTGTTGATAAATATTCCTAAAGCTCGAGAGAATGAGACCCATGTCTGAAGTGTAGACTTAGCAAACAAGATCTGAGGTATTATATGGCTCTGAGGCACTAAGAGTAAAGGAAGGCGCTCGACAGTCAGATCCAAGAGTCTACGTAAATACGGCCAAGACGGATCTGAGGACGGATTGAAGACCCATTAGATGAGGAATCAATGAAAATGACAACATCAGATCCAAAGTTAAGTACACACCATAATGATGCATCTGTACTATTTTCCTCCTCCTTCAACTGATGGGTCTCAGATCCAGCTTCAGCCATTTCTATTGACTTTGGCCCCATAGCTTTAGCTGCTCACCCTACCCATAATCCTTCTCTTTATCTTGAATTACCTCAGATCAAGTATGCCCTCTATTTGGTCTATAATACTGCCCACAGCAAAATAGTGAGTAATAATGCAGTATAATTGCCAATAAAATTCCAGGGACTACAAAGGAAGAAAGAAAAAATGAAAGGAAGAAAAGAATAAAAGACTGAAGCTCAACCAAAGATAGACAATATAACACACCTCAGGTAGAACTAGGAGACCAGAAAGGAAAAACTTCCAAATAGGAAAGGGGTTGGAGGGCAGAAGGTTGATGAAGGATGAAAACAGACAACACAGATGCATTGTTATGATGAGTACATAACTTCTGTATCTGGTGAAACTCCAGGGTGTTCATCAAGGAAGGATATTCTGGAGTACAGTGGCACTAAACGCTGTTCTATTTCTAGACAAGATGTCCAATTTGTAGTGAGCAATGAAGGTATGAGTATTAGACCAAGTGGCAGCTGTACAAATGTCATCCATGGAAGCTTTTGACCAGAAATTGGAGGAAATGGTCACAGATCTGATGCAATGCGCCTTTGGAGGTTTTGGGACTGTTGATCCCTTTTTATAGACAGAAGAAATGCAATCGATGAGCCATCTGACTAAAGTCACCTTTGAGACTGATTTGCCTGACTTGGCTTTGGAAAAGGAAACAAATAGCTGTTCTGATTTTCTGAAATCTTTTCTTCTGTGCAGACAGAATCTAAGCTGTCTATAAACATCTAAAAGGTGCAGCTGTTGGAAAATATTTGAAAGAAAACAGGAAGGTTGATGGACTTATTTACAGCTGTTTCTGAAGCCAGTTTAGGTATAAATGAAGGATTAATATGTAAAGACACTCTGACCTCAAAAAAGATCAGATATGGTGGCTTACAGGACAGAGCTTGGAGTTCTGATACCTGTCTAGGCATTGTGATCGCAACAAGAAAAATAGCTTTCCAAGGCAAAAACTTTTAGGTCCACATTGCTAGTTGGCTCAAATGGGGGGCTGAATCAGGCCTTGAAGCAGCATTGTTACATCCCATGCAGGAGTAGGATCCTTAATAAGAGGACAGAGTAAAAAGATACCTTTGAGAAAGGCTTTACATAATCTAGGTGATGCTAGGGTTGAATGGTTAACTCCTACATGAATATTTGAGATGGCTGCAAGTTGAATCTTTATAGCAGAATAACTACCTCTACTGTTGAATACAGAAGGAAGTCTAGGATAGCTGGAATAGGTGCTGAAAAAGGATCAAATTGTCTCTGGGCTGCTCAAAAAGAGAATCTTTTCAATTTGCTTTTATACACCTTCCTCGCAGAATCCTTCTGAAAGAATATGAGGATGTATTGAACTGGGGAGGAAAACCGGGACTGTCTAGCCATCAATAGAAGTGGAGAAACCATGCAGTCAATTTGAGAGCCTGAATGTCCAGAAGAGTTATCCCTGAAGGATGAGAAAGGATATCCTGGGTTAGATCCAACACCCAAGGGGGGTGCACTAGATGAGGCTACATGAAGGGGAAACCATACTTGTAGAAGCCAGAATGGGGCAAGGAAGATCACTTTACTCTCCTGGTGAGACACTTTCTGAAGAAACTTGGAATTAGAAGTGTAGGAATAAATGCTTATAGGAGCCCATGGGAACAACTGTGAATTAGAGTGTCCCTCAGTGACTTTCCCTCTAGGGGGATCAGAGTGAAGTACCAGCTACACTTACAGTTGAGAGGAGAAGTGAAGAAATCGCAGCATGGCTGGCCCCATTGACAAAAAGTTGTTTCCTCCACCACAAGGTTGAGAGACCACTTGTGAAGGAGTAAGATGGACCTGCTCAGTTTTCTGCTAGCATGTTGGACTTCCCAGAGAAACATGTTGCCAAAAGGAAACATACAGAAGAGATCACCCACTGCCAAACTCTCAAAGCCTCTCGACAAAGGGGATAGGATCTGGCTTCCTCCTGACTGTTAACGTACCAGACTACCAACATATTGTCTGTCTGGTCTGCAATCATCCCTGGAGGGATATCGTCTTGAAATACCTGCAACTCTAATAGGATTGCCTTCATTTCTACAACATTGATGAGAAGACTGACCTCCAATTGAGACCAAGTGCCTTTGACCGGCCTTCCCAAGAAATGCCCCCCCCCCACACACCTTAGCTGGGAGGCGTCCATAGTCAATGTGGTTGTGGGTAGTGGAAGAATAAAAGGGCGTCCATGAGAAGCATATTTTGCAGTGATCTACCAGGCTACATGTTCCCAGCAAATCTCTGTAATCCATAACTGTGTACACAGGGGATGTCATATAATTGACCACTGTCCTGCAGGCATCCACTGCAGTACCTTCATGTAATGCCTTACTAGCGATACTAGAGTTATGGAAGCTGCTATAAATCCAAAGAGTTGCAATACCAATCTTGACGACAGGGAAGGAAGAGAGAGGATGTGGTTTGCTTGAATCTGTAAGGTGTTTATTCCTATCTGTGGTGAGCTTGTGATCTGTGCCACTGTATCTAGATGAGCTCCAATAAACTCCAGGACTTAAGTGGTGAAGAGCTGAGAATTGGAGTAGTTCACTATGATGCTCAGTTGAAGACACAGCTGGAACAAGTTGTCTTTGGCTTGAATAATTATACACTTGGTGGGAGCAGAGAGGAGACAGTTGTTGAGATATGGAAACAACTGGAATCCCAACAGTCTCAGTGAGTTGCAACCACTGCTATGCACTTGGTGCTGAGGCCAAACAGCAGCGCTCTGAACTGGTAATCACTGGCTCCCAGCCAGAAGCATAGATATCTCTTGGATCACCTGTCTATTTTGATGTGATAATACGCATCCTGGAGATATACTGAGCACACCCAATCGTCCTAGCATAATAGGAGTAAAATGGACTGAACTGTGACCATTCAGAACTTCCAGCATCTGACATACGGATTTAAATTGCTGAGGTCCAAGATGGGTCTAAGGTCCCCATTTCTCTTTGGCACCAAAAAGAACCTAGAGTAAGTTCTGAATCCTTGCTGGTCTGGGGGAACCATTTGGATGACTCTTTGGCCAGCAGTTTTTTTCTACTTCTATAGCTATTGCTTTACTCTGGGTGGAACATCTGGGAGTTTTGTGGACTGTCTTGGGGGCTGAAGAGAGAAAGGTATGTAGTAACATTCGGATATGATCCTGTGCAGCCAAGCACCTTTGGTGATGGCTGTCCAGGTTTCCAGCTGCAGGGATACGCTCCTCCAATGGCCTCTAGAGTGCATCAATTGGGCAACCTTGCAGAAGCACTGGAAAGGCTACTCAGAGACAGGGCCTCTGAAGCCCTGGTTTTGCAGGCCTCCTTTGTTATACAGGCAACATCTACCACTAGAGTTCCCCCTGCTACATTGCAAGGAAACCTGTCCCCATAGCAGTCCTAGGCAAAACCTTGTGACTTACAGAACCACATCTTCCCACCGCCTCTCCAGTTTTGAGAAAAGGTCCTTTGAGGGGTACAGAAATGTATTCCTATGACAGACAATGGCTTCCCATCTTGCTTACTCCTAGATAGGGTTTTCTTCACTTTGGAGGCAAATATGGTGGAGCCATGAAAGGGAGCATTGATAAATGATAACATGAAAGCCTTCACAAAATCACAGAGGCGCATTCAGCATGCTGTCTCATGGCAATTCCTGAAACCATGACTCATGAAGCTCCCCTGAGATGTGAGAAATCAGTGTCATAGAGGAATTCAACAGGGACTGGTTGGCCAGTTGCGAAGAAATGGTCTTCTTGTCCTCCGCAGACATGCACCCTGATGAAGGCACTGGAAAATTCCTTGATCAAATCCCTCTGAAATC